>NC_030427.2:13803710-13958710 GCF_001660625.3 Ictalurus punctatus | reverse complement strand
CTCTCTCTCTGTCTCTGTCCCAGTTATAATGACCTTTCTTGGGAATACCTAATCATACCACATCCATATACAGTCATCTGAAATGTCTCCGGATGAGATATCCCAGTGTAAACGGTTGATAGATTAGCATTTGGACATTTGTAAACACATTTAACCACACACATGCAATCTCAGAGTGTCCCCCCGCCCAGGTCTATCACACCCACACCGACTGTTAATTGAGTGAGAAGTTGAACAAAGGTGTGTCTGAGCGTGAAAACATTACAAATGTGCAGGTTCAGCAGGTTCTCCAGGACTCCGGAGGTTGGGAACCTGTGCAAACCTGTGCAAACCTGTAGCAAGCCTTCCTGCCTGTTCTCGGTTTTTAATGTAACATTAAAACCAGCTTCTTCTCAAAAAATTTTTTTATCGCTAAGACCAACCGAGGGACTTTTATTTTAAAATGATTTCCAACGCCCACTGAAACCCGGAAGTAGCTGCGTTAATTTGCTTACTTCACACGCAGCTGCTCTAACCCCTCCGTGCACTGTCCTGGGTAACTAAACATTTGATATTTTATGTTTAAATAATTCTTTCTGCGGCAATTTTATGACGCATTATGAATGTTAATCTTGCATATGTTTTGAGGTTACTAGCTATTTAAATGGCATGCCAGCTACGTAACTAGCTAGCAACGTGTAAGTGACCTAATGAAGATCAAAATATGAAATACAAATCTTTAATGTTTCCCAGTAGGTTCTGCAGAAATTCCATTTAATTATATACATAATATGTAATTTAATAATAATTATAAATATTGTAAATATTTCTCTCTCTCTGTGTGTGTGTGTGTGTGTTTATATATATATATATATATATATATATATATATATATATGTATATGTGTGTGTGTGTGTGTGTGTAAAAAATATTATTTATTATTGTGGATTGTTATATTTTCTGTCTATTTTTGTCTACTGTCTATAAACAATGTGTTTATTTTATTGTGTTATTATTAAACACAATTAGCATTAAAGGGCATAACAGCTATCACTGTGTCCTTTATTTGTCTGTCCTTTTGTCCTGTAGATAAAGAGCTGATTAGTTGTTGCTCTCTCTTTCAAAACACGTGACAAGGTGGCGCTGTAAACTGATCTAGGTCACTACAGTGTAGATTTCAAATGTAGAAGCTGTTTTATTTCATAACCTACTTAGGGCACTTGTGGAAGGAATTAGGGACTCGTTTGGGATTTCAGCTCTCTCACTTCTCTGTTATTGTCCAGGTGGTGAAGAGGAGGAGTAGTAGAGTAATGGGAGCCATCATTTCCAGGTGGAAGGTAGGCACTTTATTCCTCACACTGAGGGTTTGAACCCAAAACTCTGACTCATGCCTTGTGATTCCTTGATCCCACTTCGACCCACCTGGAAATCGATTCATCAAGTCTTTAAAGATGTCCCAGTTCTTAAAATGGAGTCAGAGGACTCAAGGAAGGAGCAGATAGGAGGCTTTTAGAGTCATTTTCAAGTATTTGTCGTAGTGCATGACATAAAAACAAAAAACACAGAACTAATTTACTTAATTAAACAAACGGTGGCTATAAATAAATTCCATGCATGTACGTTGATGAATGTGCCTCGCTCTAAAATCTGGAATGAGTCAGGAATTAATCGAATCTTGTTTAAGCAACAAACGAACAAAAAAATCAACATTTAAGCATGTAAGCAAGGAACAGTACATGCTCCTAATCAACCAGCTGTGTAACACCTCTGCTATCGATTAAATTAAATGTAAAATTCTGCTTCTCACATTTAAGGCCCTACATGATCATGCTCCCATTTACCTCACTAACCTCTTGGAGAACTATACCCCTCCCTGCTTACTGCGTTCCTCCTCAGCAGGTCTATTAGCAATACTGGACACGAACTTTAGCACTATGGGTGGAAAAGCCTGTAGTCACATTGCCCCTAAGCTCTGGAATTCACTTCACAATCACATCTGTAACTGTGAAACCATTTCAAGTTCAAAAGTTCTTTAAAAACTCATCTCTTTAGGCTTGCATATTCTCTGTGACATGATTACATAATACTTAAATATTATATATTATTATTATTGTGTGTATTTTATTTACACATGAATATTTAATTGCAGGATAATTTAGTGTATAGTAAGGTATGTATAGGCAGACCTGTTGATACTGTTAATGGAGCTGGGAAACATGAATTCAGTAAAACATTAACATGACCCTTAGATTTCTAGCATTGTTGGTTACGGTCCTTCCAAGATGGTAAATCCTGTCGGAACTTGAAACTCTGGATTTAACGCCCGACTCTCTTCCAGGCGAAACCTTCCACAGTGGAACTTCTGGAGGAGTTAGATAAGGTAAAGTCTCTTGCACTACTTGGTGTGTGTTTAAAAAAAAAACAAAAGTCATTCAGCATGTCACACTCTTTATTGGCTGTAAAATATTGTAAGGATCTTGGATTTAGAAAGTAATACGTGTCACTTCAATCCGTTGAAGTAAACTTGTCAGGATTTGTACATGGGATTAAAAAATGATGTCCTCAAAATGTTCCCTAACTCTAAAATGCCTCTAAAATCCAAATGCAGGGGTTGTGACGGTACAGTTATGATGGATATTGTAATACATGCATAATTAACATGTCGTCATATTCCTGAACCGCTGAGTGACGTTAACAAACTTTTGGATTACAGTGAAGTTGTTTTGTTATAAATCTGCTTTTTGGAGCGTCTGTGTTGATAGACTAAAGACGAATGAAATTTCTGGTTGAATCGAACGTTGTATCATATGGTGTAATGCGCCCCATTTTGTTTGTTTTGTAGGAAATTAAGGACCTGGAGGAGTTCCGTGGGAAGAACCAGCGCATGCAGAAGATATGGGTTGGCCGACTGCTCTTCTACTCGGCCACTCTGTATCTCTTCACCTGTTTGTTTGTTTATTACCTTTACCTGCCTGAAGAGTGGAGCGGCCGCCTGGTCACCGCTCTGCCTCTGATCGCCTTCCCGGCACTGTGAGCCTCGCAATCCTGCATCTTCATCCTGTGTGTGAATCAATCGTGTGCATGGCCGGTGTATGCATCCGAGCTGTACCATTTTTATGTTCTTTCTCATGTCTCTCTTTGCAGTGTGTGGTTCGCACGCAAGCTGCTCATCATCCTCTTCTCCAAACGCACAGAAAGAAACAGTGAGTTGTTTGCGAAACCGTCGTCTTGCATACTAATTAATGAATTTAATGAATAAACTGCATCGGTAAAGTTTGTCATGGCAATCTTCGATGCTGGCTTGACAAAACCAGTCTGACCGTTTGAAACTGAAGTTGAAAGACACACAGAAAGAGAAAGAAAGAAACAAAGGGTAAAAGACAGACTGGTAGAGAGAAAGATGACAAATAGAGTGATGAGTAGGAAGTCGGATGGGGTGAGAGTGTGACACTAGTAAATAGATGGAGAGAGTGTTATTAGTAGAGAGACAGAAGCAGTGAGAGAGTGATACAGGTAGACAGAAATATATAGAGAGACTGTGGGTGTATGCTATAGGTAGATTGCTAGAGAGATAGATGAAGTGAAAGTCTCTGTTACAGGTACATTGACAGATTCGGAGTTTCTGGGATGTTTGATCGTCAGCTATGGGAAAGCCATAAGTCTGATCAGTTAGAGAAAATTAGAGTAATCAGTCTGAATAGCTTGAAGGACTCTGCTGAGTTTGGTGGAAGTAGCTTGAAAGCTCATGGAGTCATAAAGGTCAAAATATTTGAATGGGAATCATTGGGAATTTTAGCTTCTGTAATGGGAAAACCGTAATTCAAATCAGTTAAAAAAGTCAAAACAACTCAAGGCAAAACAACCTGAAGGGCTGTGCTGAATTTGGTGTATGTAGCTTGAAAGGTTTAGGAGTTATAAAAGTCAGAATGTTTTAATGGAAGTCAGTGGGAATTTTGGCCATGTTTGAGCTTCAGTAACGGGCAAACCATAATTCCGATCAGTTAGAGCACACTAAGTCAGAACAGGGTAAAGGTCATTTGAACATTCAGTTTAAATTTTCTGTAGTTTATTGAAAACACATTATTTGATGTTTTAGTTTGTGAATTTAATTTATTTTTGAAAATACACACTCATTTCAAATCTGATGACTGCAACACACTCCAAAAAAGTTGGGACAGTCGACTGTTTACCACTGTGTAACATCACCTTTTCTTTAAATAACATTTATTAAGCGTTTGGGCGCTGAAGACACCAGTTGGTTAAATTTAGCAAGTGGTATTTTCCCCCATTGATCCATTATGCATTTCTTCAGCTGCGCAACTCCACAGGGTCTTCGTTGCCTTATTTTGCGCTTCATAATGCGCCACACATTCTCAATCAGAGACAGGTCAGGACTGCAGGCAGGCCGTGCTAGCACCCGCACTCTGCTTACGCAACCATGTGCTTGTAATCCTGACGGAATGTGGTTTGGCGTTGTCCTGCTCTGGATGGCAGCATATGTTGCTCCAAAATGTGTACATATCTTTCTGCATTGATGATGCCCTCACAAATGTGCAAGTTACACATGCCATGGGCACTGACACACACTATACCATGACAGATGCTGGCTTTTGGACCTGACGCTGATAACAGCTTGGACAGTACTTTTCCTCTTTGGCCCAGAGAACACGACGGCTGTTTTGTACAAAAACTGTTTTAAATGTTACTCATCAGACCACAAAACATGATTCCACTGTGTTATTGTCCATCTCAGATGAGACAGAGCCCATTGAAGTCAGCGGCGCTTCTGGACAGTGTTGATGTATGGCTTCTGCTTTGCATAGTAAAGCCTTAACTTGCATCTGTGGATGCAGCGGCGAATGGTGTTAACTGACAAAGGTTTACCAAAGTATTCCCGAGCCCATGTCAGGATATCCATTACAGACTCATGACTGTTTTTAAGACCGTGACGTCTGAGGGATTTTCGGCCTTGCCCTTTACGCTCCAGATTCTTTGAATCTTTTAATTATATTGTGCTCTGTAGAAGGTGAAATGCCCAAATTTATCTTTGGAGAATGTTATTCTCAAAGTGTTGGATTATTTGCTGACGCATCACTTGGGAGATTGGCGAGCCTCGACCCAGCCTTACTCTTGAAGGACTAGGCCTTTTTTGGAGGCTCCTTATATACTATGATTAAACAATTGCCTCACCTGTTTCACATCACCTTCTTATTTCAACTTGTCACATCACTTTTAGTCCTAAATTGCCCCGTCCCAACTTTTTTGCAACGTGTTGCATGCAACTATGCAGTTGATTAGGTTAAACCTCAAATACCTTGTCTTTATATGTTTTTTTGTTTAAATACAAGTCAAAGTACATTTACAAAATCTCTCCTCTTTGTTTTTATTAGGATTTTCCATACTGCCCCAACTTTTTCAGTATTGGGGATGTATTAATATTATTATTATTATTATTATTATTATTATTATTATTATTATTATTATTATCATTAATTGCCACCTTATAACAAAATGACATTATAATCACCAGTTCTCCCCTGTTATCTGTTTCAGATGAAAAATTAGAGGACCTAAAGTCAGAGAAAAGAAAAATAGTAAGTATTTTTCATAAATGTGCCCACATTTAGTCAGTCATGGCATGACCTTTGATGTGGGATGATTCTTGTTGAAGTTTCCATTCGGTATTTGCACGTTATAGTAATGAAATATAGAATTTATTATACAATAAATTCGTAACATGGAAGCAAAAGATAAAGAACATGACCTTTCACTTCTATGTAATCCCTGCTGGTTGTATGACACCATGAATGTTCAACGGCTCAAAATCACCCGCTTTGTCTCTGTCTCTGCAATTACTCATTTTCAAAAATGGTGTTGTTGATCAGTTGTTAATCAGATTCATGTCCTAGCAGCAGCAACAACAACAAAAAACCAAAATGTCGTACAGATTGGGGAAGGTGAGGGTTTTTAACGAGAAACCTTTACAGTTGCAGTTGAAGCAATTTTTACAAAATAGCACATAAACGTCTGTATTTTTATAAATATAATATTACTGACCAATATTTTGTGACTGGTTCACACGCTGGTCTTTTACAAATAAAAAATTACGCTCGTTCACAGAGCATGGAAATCCTTTTAGTTTGAATGAAAGCGTGGTAGTGGATGTTTTGATAACTGACAAACTAAACTGCTTACTAACCAAATTTGTCTTTCCAGCTTGAAGAGGTGATGGAAACCGAGACCTACAAAAATGCCAAGTTGATTCTGGAGAGATTCGACCTGGAGTCAAAGAACAAAGCGGTGTGTCTTAGGTTTTTTTTTTTCTCCACACAATAGCAGAGCTTTACGTTTTAAGATTGCACTTTTAAACGCGTAAGTGTTTTTATTTATGGTGTTTATCATTTTCTTAGGAAGCGGAAGCTACTCCGGTTCGACCCCAAATGACTCCCAAACCAGGACAAGGTGTATTAATCTTCTTCAGTGTGTCTCAGAATGCCACTTGCTAAAATATATTGTTCCTCAGTGTAGCAGCATTTCACTAGAAATGCGCTCCAGTGACATTTTGAACTAGTCTACAAACAAAACCGTCTCTTTGTGTATGTGAAACATACTCTGTTTTTCCTCCAGAGGTTCGGCAACGTCATGTTGCCATGGCCACGCCTGGGCCCATGTCCCGCCCCGCGCCACCTGGAGCCACTCCCCTCCGCACTGCCCCTGGTGGCCCTCCTGAGAATATCCTCGGAGCTTCAGTATCAAGTCCAGCACTGAGCAGCAGCATGGAGACGCCGCCGCAAATGAGGAGGAGTATGAGCCCTTATTCACCTGTGCTGGGAACAGGTAAGACGTGTTTCATCTTCATCCACACTATCTAATCTATGCTGCTGACGTTATGATTAGTGGTTTTAAATATATATACTCTCTCAGTCTCTCTCTCTCTCTCTCTGCTGTCTCTCTGTCTGGCTGTCTATCTCTCTCTCTCTCTGTCTCTGGTTAAATACATGATGACGATGTCACCGTCACCTTTCAGGCATGCACCCCCCAGGTCCGCCCATGGCGCGACCCATCCTCCCCCGAGAGCGCGGTGCAGTGGACCGGGTCATCGAGTACCTAGTGGGAGATGGACCTCAAAACAGGTGCTGTGATTTTACATCATTCACACAGTATACACATAGACATTAACATATGCACAGCTCTCTTGGTGTCTTACAGCCATATAATAAATAATCTCAAAATCCACACATGGGCGAGCTATGTTTAACTCCGCCCACCACTCAAACGTTTATTTAAAAAAAAAAAAAGTGATTCTAGTTTGTTTCCTATCCTAAAAAGTCAAAAACCTGCAGTAGCTGCATTAGCGAAATATACTAGTGAAAATGTAATGTATACTGTATGAGCTTGCATATATAAATATGAACAAGTTTACTGTATTTAAATTTCTGGATATGTCTAATAGTGAAAATTCACACACAAAAGTATTTCATGTTTTTGGATAAGTCTCTCACGTTACTGTATTTGATTTGTTTGAAAATATTGTAGTTATTGAAGTTTGTCCAATGTAAATACTTGAAGGAATTGTTAGGTTACATACATATGCATACGTATACATACATGTGTGTGTGTGTGTTTTTGGGTTTGATTAGGAGAAGTACACAGACATCTAATGGGATGTATCTAAAAATAAGCCAGCATTCAAAACCTAATGTGGGCAAAAATGTGGCCCATTCCTCTCTTACTCTTTCACATGGCAGGCAAAAATGTCGTTTTAATTTCTTTCTTTCTCTCTGTGTGTCTCTCAGATACGCTCTGATTTGTCAGCAATGTTTCTCACATAATGGTATGGCCTTGAAGGAGGAGTTTGAATATTTAGGTACGAGTCAAACACATCACAATGTCTATTAAATAATCTACTGTTATCATTCATTCTGTTTAGTCTATTGCCTGTGTATATGTGTGTGCACGTGCGTGTTTTTCTCGTTAGCCTTTCGCTGTGCCTACTGCTACTTCATGAACCCAGCGAGGAAGACTCGGCCACGAGCCCCCAGACTCCCCGAGTTCAACTTTGAACGCCAACTCTGCTCAGAGTCCCCTGACCTACAATCCTCAGCGGCATCAAACACTCCAGAGGATAGCGATGCCCATGAAGGTGCTCCACACACACACTTAAATTATTTACGGCAGAAGCAGGTCCTGTGCTACATCCTAAAGCGTTTTGATGTTTCGTGCCTTGTGTTTAAAGAGTGCATGAGTTCACAGTTGTTCATAGCTTCATTTGTGTGTGTGTGTGTGTGTGTGTGTGCATTTAGAAAATGTAATGTCGAGTCGTCACCCCCATTCCTCACTAGGTGTTACACCATGGAGCAAAGTTCACAGTTTCAGCCGAGACCACGCAGGTTCTATAGCTCACACCGTCACTCCTCTTACACACACACACACACACACACACCTTCCTTCTCTTGTCTCTTACACACTCAGAGCAGTCCTTCCTTACTGACACACACTCAAACATTGTCATCCTTTTGACTAGGAGTGTGCGATATGCCACAATATTTTCACAGGGCCGCGACTCTATTTTTGCATATTTGTCACAATAAATAATTTCAGATCGTCATACAAAATGTAATATATAAGACAATTTAGTAAAGGTCAAAAGATATGCAACACCTATATCACCTATGTGAAAAAGTATTTGCCCACATGTAAGATCACTTCAAAACCTCAATTTTGTTTCTTTGAACCATTCCGTGGTGGACTTGCTTTCGTGTTTCAGATCGTTATGTTGCGCTACAGCTTAATTGCACTTGACCTTCAGATCACAGACTGATAACCAGCCATTCTGCTCAAGGAATTTCTGGAAAAGAGTGGAAAAAATTTGTGGTTCTGTTAGTTGCCCAGGCCCTGAAACAGCAACGCATCCCCACACCATGACACTACCTCCACCATGGGTAATTGTTAGTATGATATGGACTGCTGGAATGGAGTTTGCTTTACGCCAGATGTCACGGTTCCACTTTCAATTCGTCAGTCCACAGAGCATTATCCCAAATGGCTCAGGGGTCATCAAGGTGTTTTTGGCAGGTGTGAGACGAGGCTTTACGTTCCTCCAGGTCGACAGTGATCATTTAAAACCTGTATTTTCAGGTTTCAGTTTATTCAGGTTGTCTTTGTCTTATATTAAATTAAGCGTGTCAAATATGCAAAAATAAAATAAGGAAAGGGGCAAATACGGTTCACTGCGCTGTATTTCACAGTATACAAGTTGTAATCGAAACTAAAAACTCTATTGACTTAAATTCAGTACATTTACTGAGGTATTTTGCACGCATAAGATATCACCTACTGGAATTTATATTTGATTATTTCATATTATTTTATCATTAGGTTTATTTTGCTACCTTATAGTCTACTTTATTGTTTTATAGTCGTGTTAAAATAAAATAAATAAATAAATAAACACGTTATAGTGAACAGTCAAGAGAAGCTGTGGCACAAATCAGCCTGTTTTAATGTCCTTTTAAAAGTAGTGTAGGATTTGTTTGGCAGTCGGTCGTAATGTTTTATATCTTCGCACGCTACTGCCGGTGTGAAGAGCGATATTGATGATTGGCTGCAGATTCGAACACCCACAAAAGCAAGACAGGTTTTCAGCGTCCTCTCCTGGGATGGTGAAGGGGTTAAAGCCGTTAATGGAGACACACCACCAGTCAGTCCACAGACACACTCATTCTCGTTCACACCACTCACAGTAAACAGTCTTAATAAACTCTTTTACGTCTTGCTAATTATTGTTCAAAATCAGCTCACATGCATGCATTCTGAAAACACTCTATTAATTCAGCGTCTGTGAAGTGTGTGTGTATACATCTAGTATAATGTATCTGTTGCTGTTCAATCTCTGTAATTAATCTTCAGTGCATGCACCTTCTCTATTTCCTCCCGGTCCTGGAGAACATTTTGGTGTTTTTTTTTCCCCCGGCTCCAAGCTCACTAAATTCGACTCATCAGCGAGTTAACAAGGTTGAACAGGGAAAGTTAAAGGGGTTAAAACACCAAAATGTGCAAGGTTGAGAAACTTTCATGAAGGCATGAGGTGTAATTGTCCCTCTGTTTACAGTGATGGTGGAATTAATTGTGATTATGGTGCTGTACTAAATCTATATAATCAGGTTTCCTACACATCCTGGGTGAAATGGATGCTACAAATGTTAGTAAGCTCCTGGAGAAGTGCCACATTGGGCTATTTTGGTTACGTCCACGTTAATCTGGATAAATTTGAAAGCGCATCTTTTTCTGGCCTGAGAAAATGAAAAACAATGACTTATTGTTTGGGTTATTGTTTGTCAAATGGGTCACGTGACTGCATTTATAAACAAACAAGATGGTGGACGATGTTGTACTGCAGTCGTTTTTTACACATGCGCAGTATTGGGATGTAAGCGTTTTCAGACGTTTGATGGACGAGCAATTTTTGGAATATGTTTGAAAACACCAGTGTAGACGGAGAACGTTTTAAAATGAAAATGCAGTTTGCTATCCAGATTAATGTGGACGTAAGGTAAGGCAGTCGTTTTGCGTATTTTACATTACTAAATGTTCAGTTATGTATAATTCCTTGCTCTGGATAAGCACCTAACATGACTGCTGCCAACAGTTACCTTAGAATGCTTAACTGATAAGATAATGACTACCTTACAGCTATATACTAGTCAATTTAATGTGGTTATGTTTTATTTTGTAGCTGACTTTGATGTGGGGAGATTAAATATATAAGCATACTTCTCTCTCTCTTATTATTTTTTAAACTTTTTTTTATATTATGATGTCCTGCTCCGTCACTGGGTAGAGTAACACGCTCAGCGGAAAGCGCTATCTCCTGGATACTTGAGCTCAAGGACACTCGTGATTGGCTAGTTTCACTATGATTGACATGGGATGGAGAGCATGCCCCTCCCACTCAGAGAGCACGGCCAGTTTTGCTCCTGGACGTGAACTGTTACGGGGTTTCATCTCACGATGTCCTGATGATAGGGCGAAAACTTTTATCATTCACCACTCGGGATCCTCTGTTGACTTTTTACCAGCAGAATCCCATTTAATCTAATCTGATATAATAAAAAATATATTTGTAAAGCAGACCGGACAGGCACAATTCCTATATGTTTTTATAGGATTGTTTTAGTACATTTCTTGAAATCTTATGTAGTGAGTTAGTAAAGCCGTAATAGTTATGTATTGTCCTGGAGATAATTTCCTAAAATCTGTTGGACCTCAATGCCTTCTCTGTCCGCGCCACTGATCTTTGATCCTGCATGCTGTTTTCTTTTTTTAAAAATTAATAAATCTGAAATTCCCTCGCCTCTGCGTCTTTACCCGGTTTGCTTATATCACTGACATTAATAATGATGTCATCATAGATGACGTGGAGCCCGCTGCCTCTGCCGACAAACCAGAGCCGGATGTAGACCAGGCCCCGCCCACTAGTGACAGAGGAGAGGATTTGCCCTGCTCTGAGGAAGGCTCTGCCCCCAGAGGAGAGGACTTGCCCTGCCCTGAAGAAGACACCGCCCCAAGAGGTGAGGACATGCCCCGCCCTGTGGAAGGCTCCACCCCCTGTGAGGAAATAGAATCCGATCTAAGTTCAGCTGCAGCTCTGGATGCTCCAAATGCTATGCTTTGAATTTTATTTGCAAGTTTTAAGCGGCCTTTAATTTATTTCCTTTTGCTGAAATGTATTTGCACTAGATTGTTTTTTGCCAAGTTCTAGTATTACCTGAAAAGAAACAAAAAAAACGTGCACTCCTTTGAGCTTTGGTATCTACTGTGTATTGTATTTAACACCGTCTAACTAACCACTGGGAGGTTCTGTAAACCTGGAACTGTCTAAATAAAAGAGAGTTAGGAGTGTGTGTGTGTGGGAGTCAGCGAGTGTGTGTGTGTGTTAAAGAGCTGTGACGGTGTCATTTTAATCCCAACTCTACAGAAGTGTTGAGGAAAGCAGATTTTTAAAATATGGCCGGTTAGTATCAGAGTCAGTATGATGATTTATTATTTTTTTAATAGGCTTTAAGTTTAGAGAATTTTGCTCCATTTTTGTTTAGACGGATTATTGTGTGGTATTATTTCTTTTGTTTACAGTTTCGGGTTAAACGTGTCAGCTATTTCGATCAGTTTGCCAGTTGCACTCATTTAAGTTTTACTGTTATCCGTCTTGATTGTGTTCTGATTATTTTGAAATGCTTATGGGTATTTTTAAAAATGTTTGGTGCCTTTTATGTAAAATGTAAAAAAAAAAAAAAAGAAAAATAACGAGCATTGCTGGGACTCAGAACATATTTACACCTGATCGTTTCATGATTGTGTCCTGATGCGATGATCGCTGTATGACATGTTAATATCCTTTGCAAATCTGCCAACTTCTTCTTATTCCTTATTATCCGTTTGCTTTATGGAAAAGGTTGCTGCATCAATAACTGGGTCGTAACATGGTGTTATGGATGTAATTACACTTAGATAACATTTACACCTGAGCATTTCTACATCAAATAATCTGGATGTTCAAGGCGCATGAAATGATGAGGCGTAAACAAAGTCAAGGGCTAGTTTAAACTGCTACTAAAAAGGCTACACGGCAAGACTCGACGCCAGAAGCTTCTGAGCAACTATAGTGCGCCAAATAAAATGTGCAGTGCATGTGTTTACTATAGTGTTCGTTAGCACATCGAAATCAAGCTGTGGTGTCGTTTCAGTCGCTTGTGATCGAGGTTTCCTAGTAAATATGTAATTTGGTCTTGGTGTCTGATTATGAATTTCGTATTAGAAGATCCTCCCAGCTGTTCTACACTACCATGTTGTGTTTCTATAGTACACAGTTAGCACATGGAAAAACTGCAGCTTTTATTTAGTGTAATTTCTGTCTCGGTGCACGCAGAACCTCGATAACTGTCTGTCTGTGCACACAATAAAGGTCCTTTTCTAAACCATGTCTTTTCTCAGACTCTGTGTGTGTAATTTAGATGTAGATCTGACTTGAGCAGGTCAAACATCATCTGTCTGTTGTGTATCAGAGGCTTTGTAATTTTCCCCATGGTGACAGTGGCATTTGGTCACAGTCAAAGGCAAGTTTCTGCAAAATGAAAAAAATATATTGATCAGTTTGAATCATTTTTGCCCCCCTTTTTTAAAAAAAGAAGAATAAAAGAAAGCACCAAATTAATTGAGTGATTTTTGTGACAAAAGATAAATATTTCCTATGGTTGTTTGGACAATTTGTAGTGTGTAATGTACGTTACCATTCAAATGTTTGGAATCATTTAGAAATTGCCCTGTTTTTGAAAGAAAGTCACCATTGTTTCAATAAAAATAACATTAGACTGATCAGAAATACAGTACAGACATTGTTGATGTCCTAGATAACTGTTATAGCTGTGAACAGCTGGTTTTAAATGGAATATCTTCAGACATCATCTTATCGTGTTAAATAGCTAATTCATCATTAGAAAATCCTTGTTCGTTACATTCATTATTTGACTGTGTGACTTTCTGGGTTCGATTAGGGCCAGGAAAAAGGGCTTTCTTCAGAAACTTGCTCGTCTATTGTTGATTTGAACACAACATGTTTGATAAACAGACGCCTCACAGGTCCTCAGCTAGCAGCTTTATTAAACAGTACCAGCAAAACACTAGTCCCATCTTCAACAGTGAAGAGGTGACTGTGGGATGCTGGCCTTCTTCTGACTGGCCAATAAAATGAAAGGGTTCAAATGGGCAAAAGAACACAGACACTGGGTGGAGGTATTTGAGGTTTGAATTGCAGACAAGAACATTTCCGAGGCACCGAACAAGTGAAAAGATGCTGGAGGAGGGATTGACACCAGCTGTCAAGCGTGGTGGTGGAAAAGTGATGGCCTGGGGCTGCTTTGGTTCTGGTAAAGTAGGAGATCTTTACAGGATAAAAAGCATCTCCACCGATTAATGGAGATGCGTGATTGAACAATATGCCTTGATTGGAGCCAATCTTTCAACAGGACAATGACATAAAGCACTGCTCCAAATTATGCAAAACTTATTTAGGTTCAGGTTCAGCTGGAAATCTAATTAATTGGCCAGAGCAATCACCTTAATTGAGGTGTTATTGGATTGTTTTTGCAACTTGACCGTATGGCACGAAAGAAATTGCCCAGCAAGCCAATCCAGCTTGTGGGTGGTGCTTCAGGAAGCATGGAGTGAAATTTCTGCAGATTACCTCAACAAAAGCTACAGCTTGAATGCCAAAGGTCTACAGAGCTGTAATTGCTGCAAATGGACGATTCTTTGATGAAAGCAAAGTTTGAAACACTTTAAACATAAATCATTATTTCTAACCTTGTCAGTGCCATCCATCCACTTATCCTACACAGGGTCACGGGGAGCCTGGAGCCTATCCCAGGGAACTCGTGGAACAAGGCAGGGGACACCATGGTCGAGGTGCCCCCTATTTCAGGGCACAACGACACACGATGGACAATTTAGACATGCCAATCAGCCTACAGTTCCTACAAGTGGGAATCGAACCCCCAAACATGGAGGTGCGGGGCAAACGTGCTCTCCACTAAATCACTAATAGATCATATTTTCTATTCATTTCGGAATGCATCTGATGAAACAAGTATGAGTTTCATGACATTTTCTGAGTGATTCCAAACATTTGAATACTCGAAGGGTGCTGATATTTCTGGGTATTACTGTATACTTTGAAATGCTATGGAAAATCCTGAACACATTGATCATTTGTATCTGTGTAAACACAGTTTGTAATGAATAAATGAACCACAGACAGCTTTTTAAAGTAACAGAGCTGATACTTACTGATGGAGAAGGTGATCTCTGATCTGTGTTACACTGAGGAGTTTTGTATATATGGGCCAAAGACACACCGTAGTTGCGTATTAAAGAAAGAACAGACAAATATGAGGTGAAAATCAATCTCATAATTCTGCCTGGGAGGAAAGAAAACTGTGATTTTCTTTACTTCTGACTCCATGGCTTTGGAAGCCAGTCACCAATTTCGACCTCGGTTTTGACATTACACTGACCTTTTAATAGACCATATTTCATGTGCTTGTGTGTTCATTTGCTATTTGAGATGAACTCAAATGTATTATGATCATTAAACACCATCTAGAAAATATAAAAGCTATATAAAGTGTTGAAAGGTCACACATCTGGGGTTTTTTTTAGTAGTTAATAGTTTAATGTCTCATTTGTAGTACTGTCATTATTTATATATTAATTTATACTTGAAACAACTCAAAAATCTCATTTTAATACATTTCAAGTCCTTGAAAAAAAAAACCAACCAAACAAAAAACATGATTTTGCATTGCTGCATTTGTCAATTAGGGCTTCTAATAAAGTTTCTACGGAGTGACCTTCAGTGACGCATAGCGTCACGCGATAAGTCCCGCCTCGTGCACTGGGATTGGTTGTAGGATCAACGCACGGGTAGTGAAAGCCAGCACACTCTTTAACCAATCGTGGTGTAGAAGACGGGACTTATCAAAGTGCAGCTGCCTTGTCGGAACGCCCATCATCCGGGTCTTTCGTTAAATAGAGTGCCGCACATGCGCAGTGGGTCCTCAGCGGTACGACCTCTGCAGCCGGGTAAGTGAAGGAGAGCTGAGCGGAAGTCTCACGATCTGGTACAATCTTTTTGCTTTTAGCTATCTCCTGGTGCTTGTTTGATGCTGGTTATATTCTGAGGGCGGTTTTGCATGTCTAATGGTCTGTATTCTCATGCAGCTGCGTGGTTTTCGAAGTGGAAACTGATTGACCTTTTAACCGTTGTCTTTGCACAGATACGGGTTCGAGTGGATTGAAGCGATCAGATACAAAATGTACGCCTGCGCTAAATTCGTGTCCTCCTCTGCACTGGTAAGTGTGTTTTAATATTTCACACTTCCGTTTCCTCGACACTACTGTCCCACTAGCTTTGCGTATGCTAAGGCTAGCGATAATGCTAAGGCTAGCGATAATGCTAAGGCTAGCGATAATGCTAAGGGTAGCGATAATGCTAAGGGTAGCGATAATGCTAAGGGTAGCGATAATGCTAATGCTAGCGGTAATGCTAGTGCACCGTTCATAAATTCAAGGTCATTTCAGCAGTCGGCGCCTTAAGCATTGTCATGGAGATGCTGTTTGAGTTAAAAAGACAACTTTTTAAACATATCTTCCTGTCCAAAATCATATCTAGGCTGCGTTTTATTTAATTCAGGCCTCAATGGTGCTAAAGTCCTTAATGACAGTTCGGCTAGTTTAAATCTAGCTAGCTGAAGACATAAGGACTAAATGCTTCCTGAATAAACAGGACAAGTTTGGTGATTTGTCTGGACTTCAGTATGAGTGTTCTGGTAGGAAATTATAGAAGCCTTTGTAGCTGTTAGGAAGTTAGGACCACCCACTTCACTAATGTCTTGCAGTTAGGAGCCCTATTGGGATGGGATTAGTTGAACAGTACAGGGGGAAAACGTAGCTCTTGTCAGGGTGTGTCTCAATCTGCTCCCTAGGTGGTGAATCAGTTGGTGCGATGGTAATCACCTTTGAGCACTACATGTTGGGACTCTGATGGTTCAATTTCTGGAGACATGACTACCTACTCGCGTCGTTAAATATCACCACTGGCAGTTTTTCCTGACAGCAGGCAGGACTGATGTCTGTCGTATAGATTTGTTTGCTTAATCGCATGCGTTTGATACTTCAAGCAGGATCGTAGGCTGCAGTAGTTAATGTATTTTTTTTATTAATTTTTTTTTAAAAATCCACTTAAAACAAGTTTAGACTCAAACTGTTTATAGAATGTCAAATAAAGTGAAAGATTGCTGACGTAAGAAATCATTTGAGAGATGAAACGATAACCAGCTACTTGCATCTGTAGACGAAGTTGGTGAGTTCGTCCGCCATATAAAAAATTTTTTTAAAAATTGAGCTGAGAAGTTTCTGAAAATAGGATGACCTTTCCACTAAGGGAACATGGTGAGCATCGATGGTGTGAGCTCCTTGGTTTTTGTGGTCTTTTAAAATGGCTGCCTCCCTGATCAGTGCTCTGATTGCTGAACTAGGGAGCTGATTTGAGGCGTACCCTGAATGGACGTGTTGGTAAAGGGTGCGTTATGCACTGTGTGAAAAGAATGAAGGCTTCAAAGTGTAAAGATGGCTTTCTACTCCGTTTGATATGTCACATGTGACGAGTGTAAAAGGAGTTATTTTAAAATGCAGTGTTTTAAAAGGTAATGTCAGGAATGGAACTATCCTTGGGTGTGGCCATGCCCCCCTTCACACACACCAAGCTTATGATAAAGTTCAAAACCACCTGTTTGTATTAAAGTGAAGTAGAGATGCATCTCTTGTCTGTGCAGATCGATCAAAATTTTTGCTGAAAATGTTTGTACTCTGAGAAACTTGACCTCTGACACAGAGCAGTCGTTCAGCTCAGAATTCCAAATCCACCACTTGGGTGTCGTCCTCAGGAATATGGCTGTGTACTGTAGTCAGAATAAACAGGATTTCACTTTGTATCTATTACTGCTTGGTGAAATGTTTGACTTGGTGTGTTGCTTTTGTTTTGTGGAAAAAAGTATTTTAAGAATTTTATAAGTTTAGATTTGTAACATAATTTGCTTTCAATTCAATTAGACCATCGTGACAGTTTTCCCAAGCGAAGCCAAACAAGAAGGTCGGGTCTGGTTTCTCATCAATAATCACACGCGTTCAGTAGATCTTTATACACTTATCAAAGCTTTGACTTTGCATTTAACGTCAGTGTTTTTCTGAATCTCCTTTGGGTGAAAATTGTCTTTTGAACGAATACACTGATTGTAGCATAGAGTATGTCTGGGAAAGCTAATCCTATACTAATGCTACTTGATGTTTTCTAGCACTCGTGTTCATTTCATAAGCCGTCCATCAACATGCGATCTTGTTCTTGTCTCTCCCCAGGTCCGCTCTGGCTCGAGGGCGCTGTACAGACCCCTCTCTGCCTCCGTGCTGTCCAGGCCAGATGGCAAATCTGCAGAGGTGAGTTCAGCCTGCTTTGACCCCCCCTTTGTTCATGGTGTGAAACGGGTTCAGGTTTTTTGTCTAGCTTGTTTAACGATTGTGCGATGCAGCTTTACACACATCTGGCTGTAGATCTGTAAATGAGCAAGTCAGAGGTGATGGTGTTGAAGAAACCTTGAGTGGCAGCAGACTAGAACGAGAATCCCTTCTGGGACATGGTGGGATTATTAATCATTACTGTATCCTGGTGAGATACACATCCACCTGGGTATTTAAGGTTTTTGTGACGTGCCAACCATCCACAGCAGCAGAAAGTCGGTCTAAATATGTTTAGCACGAAAGTTTTCATTTGTTCATGTCAAACGGTGTGGCTTTATTGAAGTTCGGGGTGATCCTTTTGGATGTTCCTCACTATCGCTGTTCCTCACACTAGGCCTGCCCAGTCCTCCTGCCTCAGAGCGCCGTATCCCAGGTCGCACTGAGGGGCTTCCAGACCAGCGCAGTGAGCCGTGACATCGACACAGCCGCCAAGTTCATCGGCGCCGGAGCTGCCACAGTCGGAGTGGCCGGATCAGGAGCTGGAATCGGGACTGTGTTCGGAAGCCTGATCATCGGATATGCCAGGTACGGCTTGAGCCAGAGTTTTGCATAGAATAAATGTGGCTTTAACCAAACTTCAGCAGGAAAACGACTTGCTCAATTAGTGACTTCATAATACATGACTGGGGTGAACCCCCACTCATCAAAAAAAACTAAATCCATGAAGAAGCTCCGCCATTAGGTTTACGTGCAACTCTGTTTCTCTAGGGCAAGTCGGCCCATCAGAGTGTAAACCCCAACAACCCTGCATTCCTTTTCATTTAAAGACAATGTGAAAAGTGATGCAAACACAAAATGGCTGTCAGGAGAAATATGATAAATCATTAATTGTAATTAAACCCAGTAATGAGCTTTGTCTGCTGTCCTCTCAATACGTTGTCGCTAATTAGGCTTTAGAAATTGTTCATGTAATCCTCTTGTGAGCAGTCTGCTCAGCTACAGTGTTGAGCAAAACATGGAGCTGAATTAACAGCACATCCCTCAACACCATTCAGTCAAGAAAGTTGTGTGTTTTGTAAAAAAAAAAAAAAAATTAATAATAAATAAATAAAATTAATTCTTGCAAACAGTGCTTACTTTTTTAAACCACTTGATGATCTGTGTATAATGCAGTATATATTTAGTGTGAATATGAATATCCAATTTGAAGTTATTTTATAGTTTGATATCAGGTTCTTTAACTTCAATAACTGGCTGTAAACTAGCTCTCCTTCCCCTGCGACAGGCTCCCTGCAGCCCTGTGTAGATAAGCAGTACCGATAATGGAAGGATGGATGGACACCTTGTATAGTGCTTGAAAAGTCCTGGAATTTCATTATGAGGAATCTGTATGGACCCTTATTGCTGTGTGTTCGTATGTGTTGTGTAGGTGATCTGCTGATCCTCGTTCTGACCAGCATGTGAAGTATTTGACCAATGTTCTCGTGCTCTCTGTCCCCCATTCAGGAACCCGTCTCTGAAGCAGCAGCTGTTCTCCTACGCCATCCTGGGGTTCGCTCTGTCCGAGGCCATGGGGCTGTTCTGTTTGATGGTTGCTTTCCTCATCCTGTTCGCCATGTAAAGTCTGCGCCGTCTTCCCCCGGGCTGTGACAACCCTCAGAGTCTTGTCTGAGAGTTGTGTGTGTCGGTGTCATGACAGTTGTACATTTTTTCCAGGTTCTTGTTGTGGATGGCTGACAGACTAAATGGAAGAGCATGTATTGTAAAAATGTATTCAATTACAGAATTAAAATACATGTATTTCACTATTTAAAACAATTGTGGGGTTTTTATTTATTGATTTTATTTTTAATTTAACCTCAGGGTGAGTTGCTTTTTATGTTAACATGAGCATGTTTACTTGAGTCATGCCCTCTTTTCTTCATAGTCTTTGGAAGCCTAAGATGTGATTTGTGCCTAAAGAGCAAATTATAATTGTGGGATGGTAAGTCAGTCTCTCTCTGTCTCTGTCTCTCTCTCTCTCCACTAGTTTGACATGCTCCTCGATGGCTGCTGTGATCAAACTTGTTTTTTTACCCCCGTGATCTTAGTGTGACATGGCTTACAGGGGATCATGTTCGTGCAGTCGCAAAAGACTATTAAAAATCGTAGTTTGTACCCAGCTTAAGGTACGTGTCTCTACTGATCAAGGTTCTTGAGCAGAAGAAGCTAGAGTGACTGTATTGTAAGCATGAACCTGGAATGATTAAGGCACAGTGACTACCATGTGCATCAAGTTAAATTTGAGGTACATATTTGGATTACAGCAATATTCCCAATATGATGTTTGTGTACATTCATCAGAATATTCCTGTATACATGGTGGTTCTAAGTATGCTGAAGTTGTCTTTCTTAAATACCTAGCCTAATCTGTTAGCACCCAAAATTCCTTGTGGCCTGAGCGTGTGCGTATATCTCCTTTCAGTGGATTTTCCAATTAAAACAAGAATATTCCAGTCTGGGACTCAGAATATTAGATAAATCTGAATTGGTATTGATTATAATTACTGAATTGATTGATATTGGAATATTGATGTGCATGTAAACATCATTAACTTGGTGCCTACAGGTACAAAAAGTAAATAACCAACTTGTGTGCATCCAGTGAACTGATTATTCATGATGTAGGTTATTTTGAAGAAGAAAATCATGCACATTTACATTGGATGGATGAAAATGTAATCGTTCATGCAAATGTATGCAAACATGAACAGTAATATGTACAAACGCTACTTGGCTACAGCTTGGTAAACGTCAAAAGGTTTTATACTTTTATTTCCAGCAAAATGTGTAAATATTTGTATTAACATAACATTCAACAACTGGGACATAAACTGAACAAGTTTCAGACATTTGACAAACAGAAATGGAATAATGAATCCCTGATCAGAGGGGGGGGGTCCAATATTAAAGGTAACAGTCAGTATCTGATGGTCACCAGCTACACTAACTACTACAGTGCATCTGTAGAATTGTCTTAGGCGTCTTATGTAACAGACACTGCAGTTTATTGCTCTGGGCACATCTGCAGTCCTCATGTCTCCCTGCAGCAGGACTATGGCATGTTCACGCAGGTGACCAGGAACTCTAGGCATCTTTCTTCTGGTGTTTTTCAGAGTCAGTAGAAAGGTCTCCTTAGTTTTCTAAGTTATTGGAACTGTGACTGTAATTGCCTACCGCCTGTATACTGTTCCTGTCTTAAGGACTGTTCTGCAGGGGCATGTGCAATAATTGTTGGATTCATTAAACAAGCAAGAAAAATATAGCTTAAACCCTTTCCAAGAAAGATCTGTAAAACTTATTTGGATTTTACTATATTATCTTTAAAATACAGTGTCCTGAAAAAGGAATTTTTTTATTTTATTTTTTTTTTGCTTAGTTTACTAGTAGTTGAAGTTTAACTACTATTTATAAAATGCACCTAAGTGGAAACGTGTGCATTTCTCACTTTTTATTAATCTGTCCTGAGCCGATAGAGGGCGCTAAGTATTTAGTATTTGCTGTGTATTGTCAAACATACAGAGAGAGTGCATACTTGTGAGGTTTAAAAAAAAAAAAAAAAGTGTACAAACTTTCTCAGGTAGTGCACTGTGTAGTGAACATTGTTTGCTTTGGACGTTGTCTTTCATGTCACATTTTCATTTCTAGCTATTCCATTTAATAGAAGTATGTAGAAGTAAATATGGGCCTACAGTTTACATTGACAGCACTTGTAATAATACAAGAAAGTTAGACTAATAATTCTTTATCTTTTTTAAGAATTAAACTGGAGTTTAGGAGATGACTGAGCTCAATTATTTCATGCATGGGAACAAGAAGTTCAGTTTACATTATATAGACTTTTTTTTAAAAATATTTTTATAGAAATGTGATTAAACATTTCCCCCATTTCTTATCAATTCACAACATTAAAATCCATAAATGAAGTTGTGTGTAATAAAGTGGAATGACATGGGGGAAAAAGTATTGAACATGCTAACTAAAATTTATTGAATACTTAGTGGAGAAGCCTTTGTTTGTAATGACGGCTTCAAAATGCTTCCTTTATGAAGAAATGAATCGGCGCAGTATTCAGGTGTGATTTTGGCCCGTTCTTCTAAACATATTGTCTTTAAATCTTGTTCATTTGGATTCAAGTCAGGTGATTGACTGGGCCATTCTAACACCTTGATTTTTTCTCTCTGAAACTAATTGAGAGTTTCCTTTGCTGTATGCTTTGGATCGGTGTCCTGCTGGAATGTCCACCCACGTCTCTTCTTCAGCATCCTGGTGAATGGCAGCAGATTCTTCTAAAAAATCTCCTGGTAAAGGGCTCCATTCATCGTTCCTTCAATTATATGAAATCTACCAGTACCATGTGATGAAAAACAGCCCACACCATGATGCTTCACCTCCACACTTCACTGTTGGTGTAGTGTTTTTAGGGTGATGTGCAGTGCCATTTCTTCTCCAAACATGGTGTGTAGTATGACAGCCAAAAAGTTCAATTTTGCTCTCGTCTGACCAGACTACACTCTCCCAGTACTTCATAGGCTTGTCCAAATGAGTTGCAGCAAACTTTAAACGAGCTTCGACATGCCTTTTCTGTAGTAATGGAGTCTTGCGGGGTGAACGTGAGCAGTGAAGTGCATTGCCTATTGTTTTCTCTGTGACGATGGCACCTGCTGCCTCCAAGTGTTTCTGGAGCTCTTTCCGAGTGGTCCTTGGCTCTTGGGCTACTCTTCTGACTATTCTTCCGACTCCCTGGTCAGACATCTTGCGAGGAGCTTCTGTACATGGCCGGTTGATGGCGGAGTGATGTTGCTTCCACTTGCGAGTACACGGTCAAGTATTGATTTCCCTCACTGTGTGTGTGTGTGTGTGTCTATATATATATGTATGTATGTATGTATGTGTATGTATATATATTTATATATGTGTGTGTGTATGTGTGTGTATATATATATATATATATATATATATATATATATATATATATATATATATAAAGTATCTCAAAAAAGTGAGTTCACCCCTCACATGTTTGTAAATATTTGATTATATCTTTTCATGTGACAACACTGGAGAAATGACACTTTGCTACAATGTAAAGTAGTGAGTGTACAGCTTGTGTAACAGTGTAAATTTGCTGTCCCCTCAAAATAACTCAACACACAGCCATTAATGTCTAAACCGCTGGCAACAAAAGTGAGTACACCCCTAAGTGAAAATGTCCAAATTGGGCCCAAAGTGTCAATATTTTGTGTGGCCACCATTATTTTCCAGCACTGCCTTAACCCTCTTGGGCATGGAGTTCACCAGAGCTTCACAGGTTGCCACTGGAGTCCTCTTCCACTCCTCCATGATGACATCACGGAGCTGGTGGATGTTAGAGACCTTGTGCTCCTCCACCTTCCGTTTGAGGATGCTCCACAGATGCTCAATAGGGTTTACATCTGGAGACATGCTTGGCCAGTCCATCAACTTTTGTGAGATACCGTATATGATTTGATTACATGGTTCAGTCATTATACGTTTTTACACATGATCCATTTATTTTCACCTCAAGTTTTCACAAATTCTTGTGATTAGCTTATTTTTCACACGATGCCATGCATACGACATTCACGTGTTTTTAACATGCCCATTACTCACATATTTGCCTGTGAAATGAAACGAGATCTAAAAATAAGTGAGATTTTGGTAGCTTGATGGCTTTTTGTCTCGCTGCTCATCTTCGGGAACTTGCAGCTGTTTATTTGTGTCACCATGAGGTTAGTGTTTCAGCTCTGAGAGCCAGCAGCTGCTCCTCTCTTGCTTTCAACAATAGTCCACACACACACACAAAACTCTGAAGTGTTTCGCTTAAATGTCAGTCTGATCAGCTTTTCACTGAACTCTTTAAGCACAGCCTGGAGATGAATCACGCACGAGTGTCTCTGCTTCCTGGGATTCTTCTTCTTCTAGTCGGTGAGTTCTGTTCAGCTCCTGTTTGAGGATGGACTTGCTGAGTAGAATAGAAAAAAATTGCTTGTTTTTATTTCTAGGCAGGTAAATGTATAGTATCAAAGGTAAAAAAAAAAAAATCTACATCTTCTACTATAGTTATAGCTCTCCATCATCATGGAATAACTTCTAGAAACATGTGCAATTCAGATTTTCAGATATTTCTAAGGGAATTGTTTTGCAGTGATATTTGTTCTGTCTGAATGTTGTGTTGTCTTTTTTTGGCCAGGGCTAAAAGAGATTTTTTTTTTTTTGTCTTAATGTGACTACTCTGGTTAAATAAAAACTAATAATAAATCGCATTTTTAAAAAATAATATTGCACAAATTCTAATAATCGGAGAAGTTTATGAATACATGTTACAGTCTGTTGTGTCCAGCTTCATTTGTTCAGCTCACTTTACTGAAATATTAAAGTGAATGAGATGGTGAACTGTGACTGAATGCTGTGCTAATTTTTTAAAGTCTACCTCGAATGGCTGAGGAATCATGGGAATGCGCCGGTACGCATGTTTCAATGACAGGTGCACGTGTGCCGCATGCTTCATGTTTCTAATTCTGGTCACCGGCGCATGCATGCTTCGTTATTTGAGGGTTTTTAGGTTTTCAGGCCCTCCGTTAATGAAACTAAAGGTCATTGGAAATGGTTGTGAGGATATACGAGGTGAGGTTTTTTGAATTTCCACTTCGTATGAGCTCCTTTCTCAATAATAAAACAAAGTCTACCTTTGCATGATGCATTTCTGAAATCCTCAAGGTGTTGACTATCTACATACATGAAATGTTGACTATTGTAGAGGCATTTTGGAAATTAAACTAAATTCCAAATTCACCCCATTATGCAGCTGAGAAATGAATATACACAGAAAAGAGTAAATGATTTGAAATGTAGAATCCATTTCTGAATTCCTCATGCTGCTGGTAAATAGGTTGTGTTGTTGTAAAGTCCAATCCATTTAAAACATCAGGCCGCTTCCGGAAAAAGTGCTGGCTGATTTCCAGATGGCTTCTTAATCCCGACAGTAGCTTGCATAAGTATTCCCCCACCCACCTCCACATTTTGTTGGGTTAATACCTAGACCTGAAATGGATTTAATCGGAATTACATGTCGTCGCCCAATACAATGGTTTGGAAGTAGAATATTGAAAAATGGTAAAAGTCGTTATTGCACAAGTAACCCCCCCCCCCGCCCCACCATTGCTGTGAAACCCTTAAATAGGTTTATTTACCATCAGAAGACACATAATTTGTCTTATGTGATAGATGTGATATCTTAATAAAAGAAAGAGCATCATGGAAAACAAGGAGCTGTCAAAATAAGTCCGGGACCAAGTTCAGGAAAAGTGTCCCAAACTTTGAACATTGTTCAAATGTTGTTCTGTTTATTATTAATAACTGGAAAGAATATGGAACATGAAACGACGTCCACCAAAAGAACAGTAAGAGGGGAGCAACCATGTGTACAAAAGTCCATGTATGCAATATGTAAAAAAAATTTACATTTATGACTAATGACTTTTTTCTTTCATATGATTATGTTGATCCTTCTAAGAGGAATCTGTGGTCAAGCTCACCATATGATCCTTAGTTATGTAACAGGTGGCCATAATGAAAGGTTGCGTCAGGGGCAGCTGGTATAAATGTACTACCAGGGTTAATCCCTGCTTGTATTTTGAAGACAAAGACATCGGTATATGTAATGTTTCTTTTTTCGCCATCCATATGATGTTATTTGTTGTTAACAGATATCAACACAAGGCGGATTATTTCGCATATTTGTGGAACTTCTAGCGCAACAGCACCACCAACGATGGTTGTGAGAAAAATACATATGATAGGAAGAAACAAAGAGTGACACTGGGGCTGATTTCTTTCCATGCAGCCAATCAGTGACAGTCATGTCAGGCAATTTCACCGAGTGACACGCCCCCTAGAGTTCATCTCCATATACAGTATGGACTGATATTAAAAGTATAACGTTGTTTTTGTTGTTGATTGTTAGAGCCAGTATAGCACTGCAGATTTAAAATACTATTCGAAATCACAAATGTACATAGCTGTCTATCTGCCTTTAAGTATGTGGAATAGTTTGTTCCACATCATTCTTATTAGGCTACGTCATCGATGTGACCTTGTCATATAATGCATTGAGTTATTGACATAAATGAGATATTCGCTTCTAATCTAATGTAATAAAAGGATCAGCCATCATCCTATAATCCTTGGGTCACTGACATGAGCTATAAGAACATGTGTAGGTTTATACGAAAGAAAGAGAGACATTCTGTAGATTTGCTAAATGAGATGCCAGAGCAGGGGTGTCCGATCTTATTTGGAAAGGGCCGGTGTGGGTGCAGGTTTTCATTCCAACCAAGCAGGAAGCACACCTGAGTCTATTGAAAGCTAAGATCAACTGATTAAACAGGTGGAATCAGGTGTGGCTCCTGATTGGTTGAGATGAAACCCTGCACCCACACCGGCCCTTTCCGGATAAGATTGGACACCCCTGTGCTAGAGTAATGTTTACTCACATCTAAAATCCAATCAATGCAGAAATAACGGAGCAAATTCTCCACAAAGTGAGCTGAAGTGGTAATGTAATCGGCAAACTGATCCAAGAGCCAGAAAAGATCCTACTCGTCGCTGGAGATTGCACGTGCATGACGTGACTGGGCATATCCACCTCCAGCAGCTCAGATGACGTGTGTTTAGATGCGTGCCATGTGCAGTTGCCTGTCTCTGTCAGGACTAATCCCCCCTTTGTGTGTTTGCTTTTGTTGGATAGCAGGGATGTTTTAAAGTAACTCAAACTGTTTGTGTGTGTGTTGTAGGTCTAGGTTCAGGTCCAGGTCAGTGCTCTTATGATGAGACGAGACTGATAAAGAATCTGTTTAAAGGCTATAACAAGGTGGTCCGGCCTGTGAACCATTTCAACGACGCCGTGGTCGTGACTGTCGGGCTGCAGCTCATCCAGCTCATCAGTGTGGTAACTCCTCACAAAAAAAGCACCTCACACTGCTTTTGTGTTTTTTCTTTTATTCAGACAATTTCAGCAATTACTATACACAAATCCATAAAGCACTAACACAATTCACTGTATAGTTGTTTGTTCTTTTTTTCTCAGTGCTTGAAGATCACAGATGATACACACTTCTAACTCTAAAGTTTAACTGTGGCGATATTATTTTCCTTTCCTCGACTGGCCTTTTTTAAACATGGAAATCTATAATAAACTGCATAAATAATAATCCCGTAGGCCTATATTTCTTGTTTATGTCTCGGTAGAGCAACATTGAAATGCCATGCATCACTGTTTTTACATTTAAAATCAATTTTCCGACTTCATTTATTTCCAGGGTTGGGGGTTCGAGTCCCTCTTCCGTCCTGTGTGCGCAGAGTTTGCATGTTCTCCCCGTGCTTTGTGGGTTTCCTCCGGGTACTCGGGTTTCCTCCACCAGTCCAAAGACATGTGCTGTAGGCTGAGTGGCTAACTGGCATTTCCAAATTGTCTGTAGTTTGTGAGCGTGTGTGCGATTGTGCCCTGCGAGAGCTTGGCACCCCGTCCAGGGTGTCTCCTGCCTTGTGCCTTGAGTTCCCTGGGATAGACTCCAGGCTCCCACGACCGCACGTAGGATAAGTAGTATGGAAAATGGATAGATGGATGGCATTTATTTCCATATTTTGATTGATATTTTCATTCCTCTTTACAGTTTATGCTTATGCCAATATCATGTCATGCTAACTGTTATTATTAATGAATTGATTTGTACAGCACCATAACTGAACTTCAGCAGCGTAACATTTGGGTCATGTGCTTTCCTGATTATTCTCTAGATATAAAAAAATAACAATATAGAGATTGTCTATTATGCAGATGTAGATTACAATTATTAATTCACATGTCCTGTTTGATCTATCAATCTATCTATCTATCTATCTATCTATCTATTTGTCTGACTGTTTAATTTGGCTGATCATTCATTCATTTATTTATTTATTGACTTGCTTATATGACTGTTTTTTTAAATTTGGGTCTTTTTTTCTTTTTTTTTTCATTTTGATTCTCTCTCTCTCTCTCTCTCTCTCTCTCTCTCAAACACACATAAACCTCCTTACATTTAATCTACACATTAGAAGAACTCCAAGTGATTAAATCCGAAACATGGGTGTATCCTGGAACAATATAAATCTATATCACATGCAGAAAGGAAGATTTTGAATCGATATCCTTCAATCATTTTATTAAATCTTGAACTGAATATCTTTACTAAACCAGCATTGTTCTTGTTTGTTCTAGTTTTTGTTTTGTGATAATGGAAAAAAAAAAAAAATCTATGAAACCAAACACCTTTGTCTTAAGGATGTGCAAATGTTTGCACTGTACTGTAGTATTTAATATTTAATAATGTTCACTCTCTGTCATGGTTCCATGTTTCTACCTGATCAGATATTTCACACCCATAAATTTTTAAATACCACTTATCTCTCCATTTGTCTTTCAGCTTAATTAAACACAGAGTTCTATCAGGTTCTCCTAAGATTTTAGTTTCCCAAAAGGACATTGTGAATTCTTATATAATTACATGCACGATATCAGGATTTACTCTGATCTCTCTCTCTCTCTCTCTCTCTCTCTCTCTCTCTCTCTCTCTCTCTCTCTCTCTCTCTCTCTCTCTCTCTCTCTCTCTTTCTCTCTCTCTCTCTCTCTTCCGGTCTCTTTTATCTTACGCACACATTCACTTTCTCTCTCTCTTTCCTCACCCACAGGATGAAGTTAATCAGATCGTCACCAGTAACGTGCGTGTCAAGCAGGTCTGTGTCTCTTTCTGTGTCCTGTTGAAAATCACTCTAGGATCTTCGTGCTTACCTCTTATCGCGCTCTTATGACTGAGTTTGGCTGTTATTTAAGAGGTTAGATGTTTTTCCATGAGCTGTATCAAATCAGAGAAGTCAAAATACACGTCACTGCTGCAGACAGATTAAAGATAACTAACCGACTAAACCGTCTGCTTCTCAGACGCATGAGAATATTAAAGGCAAGGAAAATCACAGGTTGATATTTATGCGCTTGTTCTGATATGTTAGTGTTTCTGTAGTAACATCTCATTCTACAGGGACTTGTTTGAAAGACACGTTTATATTTGACATTTGGGGAAGGAGTCTCCAGTGTCAGCGCTGTAACAGTCAGATTTAAAGCTGTAATCTTCAGGACAGATGAGTTTAGACTTCACTACATGTTTCTCTGTAACATGGCAAGCTGCATTTGTTTATGGCTGATTAATAAAGAAGAGGGGAAAAAAATAGACTGAATAGGGGACCACTGTTTATAGCTACTATTAACTTATGACAAGAACGAAATTGCTTCACAGCCATTCTATAACATTAAATGTAACTACACATTAAGCGTGTGGTATAATGTTCTCTCATTAATGAAAATTGCAGCTGTTGGTGAATTGCTGTGATACAAGAGGAATAAAAGACATTCAGTTCATGCTGTTATTGGAAAATATACTTTATCACACCAATCGGTCATCAGTAGTTTTCCTATAACAGGGTTTTATTCATTACTTGACGTGTACTGACTGTACCGCATCACAAAAAGTCTCCGAAAATGTGACTTCATTTCATCGCCAAACTTTCTATGAACCTTAATTTGATCATTTTTCCATTGTAACCACTCAGGCTGCTGTGTTTTATAAAGAATACAGTGAAACAGTAGAAATATTTGCCTCTCTTCCCAAAGATGAATGGGTCAGTGAGTAAAAGTTCTGCATCTGATCGACTCGAATCACTAAACAGAATCATTTTGCAGCACATCACCAGTTTGCAGCAATAAGCGAAGCAGGAGAGTATTGATTTGTGGTCAATAAGGCGTGGTGCATATCCTTTCATTTTCTTTTCTTTTTCTTTCATTCAGCAATGGAAGGATGTGAACCTGAAGTGGAACCCAGACGACTACGGAGGAATCAAGAAGATTCGAATTCCCTCCACTGACATCTGGAAACCAGATTTAGTGCTTTATAACAAGTAAGCTCATGTTAGATTTCTGTACACTCTCAATGAGGACGCATCGAAAATGTCTAAATGGCCAAGTGTGTTACTTATATTTCTAAAGAATGAAGCATTCTTATATGTTCATAATGAGTCAATAGGGTAGGTATTTGGTATGCTACTGTCATTTATTTAGTTCCCATTACATGCAGAAATTGACTGTGCAGTTAAATGAGTGATGGTGTGTGATTGTGTGTTGCAGTGCTGATGGAGACTTCGCCATTGTGCACCAGACAAAGGTCTTGCTGGAACACACCGGGTTGATCACGTGGAATCCTCCAGCCATCTTTAAGAGCTACTGTGAGATTGTGGTCGTTTACTTCCCTTTTGATCTGCAGAACTGCAGCATGAAGCTCGGCATATGGACCTACGATGGAAACCTGGTTGTCATCAACCCGGTACACACACACACACACACAGTCACACACAGCTGAATGTAAATGCATGCCTTTCATGCAAACAAACAGTTCAGATAGTGAAAACAGAGCTGTCTCAGAGAGCCGACCCGAAGAGCTAACTCAGATCTGACCCAGAGCTGAATCAAAGTTCTAATTCAAAGAGCTGACACAAAGAGCCTAATAAAATAATTGGCTAAAAGAACCAACTCAAGGAGCCAACAAACAGTTCAGATATTTGAAACAGGGCTGACTCAAACAGCCAACCCAAAGAGCCGACTCAAAGTGCTGAATCGAAGAGCTGACTCAAAGAGCTGACTCAGAGTGCTTAGTCAAAGCACTGACTTAAAGAACCTTATAAAAGAACTGACATAAAGAACTGACTCAAGGAGCCAACTCAAGTACAAAAAAGGTCAGTGCTTTGTGTAGGACACTCGAGTTCTTCCACTCCAACTTTCGCAAACTATGTCTTCACGGAGCTCCCTTTGTGCACAGGGTTATCATCATGCTGGAACATGTTTTGGCCTCTTGGTTCCAGTGGGCCTCTTGGTTCCTCTGTGGCAACAGTTTGGGGAAGAACCACATATAGGTGTGATGATCAGGTGTCCACAAACTTTTGACCATATTGTGTATGTCAAGAATAATAGAGGGAATCAAACAGGGAGCTGGTTAGAGGATGTGAAAGAGGTTGGAGGCAGTGATAAAGGCTAAGGATGGACATGCATCATATTACAGAATGTTTATCACATTCAGAGAGAATGAAAACTGTTTTTTTTTTTTTAATTTAAATTAATATCGTAACACATTTGTGTGTAGGACAGCGACCGTCCAGACCTCAGTAACTTCATGGAGAGCGGTGAGTGGGTGATGAAGGACTACGGGAGCTGGAAACACTGGGTGTATTATGCATGTTGCCCAAACACACCGTATCTGGACATCACCTATCACTTCCTGATGCTGAGACTGCCGCTGTACTTCATCGTGAACGTCATTATCCCCTGCATGCTCTTCTCCTTCCTCGCCGGCCTCGTCTTCTACCTGCCCACTGACTCCGGTATCTCAGCAACTGTGTGCTGGCATGTGTATAAATTTAAACATCTCAGTTCTGCCGTATAATGCTAAATTATCTATCTGGTGTGTGTGTGTGTGTGTGTGTGTGTAGGTGAGAAGATGACCCTCAGTATCTCCGTCCTGCTGTCTCTCACTGTGTTCCTCCTGGTGATCGTCGAGCTGATCCCGTCCACCTCCAGTGCCGTCCCGCTCATCGGCAAATACATGCTCTTCACCATGATCCTCGTCATCGCCTCCATCATCATCACCATCATTGTCATCAACACGCACCACCGCTCTCCCAGCACACATACCATGTCTCCCTGGGTCCGCAAGGTACGCAGAGCGAAAATGATAATAAATAAATAATATTGAAATTGACAAAACTCCCTTTTGTGATTTTTAAATAGTTCACTGTGTTATAGATCTCAGTATTCGTGACATGCCTCTAAACTCAATGTAGACTTTCTCATTACTTCAGTACAAAAATAATATTTTAGATATTATATAGTTTGGGCGTAATGGTTAGCACGTCCGCCTCACACCTCCAGGGTCGGGGGTTCGATTCACACCGTGGCCCTGTGTGTGCGAACCCCCTTTGCGGGGGTTTCCTACGGGTACTCCGGTTTCCTCCCCCAGTCCAAAGACATGCATGGTAGGTGGATTGGCATTTCCAAAGTGTCCGTAGTGCATGAATGGGTGTGTGAATGTGTATGTGATTGTGCCCTTCGATGGATTGGCACCCTGTCCAGGGTGTACCCCGTCTTGTGCCCGATGCTCCCTGGGATAGACTCCAGGTTCCCCGTGACCCTGAAAAGGATAAGCGGTATAGAAGATGGATGGATGGATATTATATACATTATTTACTGTACACGAGCTCAGGTTGGGATCACGAAACACAGACTAGCTAACTAGTAATGTAGGAGAACGGGATTTTCTTCAGTAGTTAGTAGTTAGGTCAGGGCTATTCAAAGTATACAGAAAAAAAGCACTTTGTGTTAAGTAAAATGACAGCTTATGATTTCTTTGCTGTGTAAAATAAAGATGTTCATTGTGTTCTCTAAGTAAAAAAAAAAAAACCCAAACATTATATTTAATACATTTGATCAAAGATTTCTCTGTGCTAAGGTGAATGCTATGCCAATGCTAGCTTCCCTACACAACTGTAATGTCATGTAGAGGGTCTGTCATTATCGACTGGTATTTTAAGGTAAATCATACTCATAAATGATTTGGATGTAAAAAGGAATAACTAGAGCACTAGTTTATATTTAGTACATGACCATCCAGAGTAATTTTTGTTACAGCAGGATATGCAAAAGCTAATAGCATTGGCTAACCATGAAAGGGAAAGGGGCGGGTTTATTTGCATATTCATGCATATTCAATAGGCTCTTGTATTCTATGTGGTTAGGCTAATTATTCTGTGTTTTTTTTTTTGTTCTTGTTTTTTTTTTTTAAACCAAAAATGCTATTTATAATAAAAAATACGAGCAGTATTCCTGTACAAACTGATTTATTTTTGTACAGATCAATTGTGTAAAAGACATCATTATAAAGAAATCATTGTGTTCCCGAGTTGTTTTTTAGTCTGACTCTAATCTGAGCACCCTCTCTCCATGCTGCAGATCTTCATCGATACCATTCCGCACTTCATGTTCTTCTCCTCCATGAAGCGGCCGTCTGAGGAGCGGAAAGACAGACGCCCTTTTCCTGCCGACTTTGACATCTCGGACATTTCTGGGAAACCTGTGCCCTCTTCCGTCACGTTCCAGTCACCCATCATCAAACACCCGGAGGTGCAGAGCGCCATTGATGGTGTCAAATACATCGCTGAAACCATGAGAGGTGACGAAGAGTCCAACAACGTAAGAGCAATCTTTCTGTTCCTCATTCTCTCTCTATTACTTGCTTGCACATTGCCTTTTCTTCCTCTGCTTCTTCTCTTTTTTTTTTTTTCCTTTTTTTTTCTCAGGTTGTTAGATTTTAGACTTGTCCAAAGTTTGACCTCAGTGGAAATTTCCCATGTTCAGAACCAAGTCAAAATCTTCCTCTCCTCTCTAGCGCTTTCCTCTTTTGACAATCTCTCTTTCGTTCTTTCTCTCCCCCTCTCCTCCAGGCTGCTGAGGAGTGGAAGTTCGTGGCAATGGTGCTGGATCACATCTTGCTCTGCGTGTTCATGGCCGTGTGTATCATTGGCACGGTGGGAGTCTTCGCCGGACGCCTCATAGAGCTCAACATGCTGTAAGCGGAAAATTGCCCGGAGGCCTGAAGTGAAGCCAGGGGCTTGAGTTTAGCACCAGCCGCCATCACACAGCTTTCAGCTGGGCTGCGCTAGCAACAAGGTCTGCTTGGAGTGGATGGTAAAAGTGCACAGAGCCTAGTTTACTACTGAAAGCTCAGAAGCACACATAATCTTGTCTGATCTTGTCACTCTAATTTTCTTCAATTTCCTCCTTACACTTGTCATCTTGTCGATCGCAAACTAGCCGTACAGCTGCACTGCATTCTGGAACTTTCAGTCCAATGTCTCCAATGGATTTCTCATTAATATGATGTTGAACTTCACTGGAAAATGATGAGCGAGAAAAGAAGCTCTTGCTTAATTGAGTTCATTGAATTTCCCCTACTATTAAACCCCCTGTGATGTCAGCGCGGTAACACAACCTGATTACTAAACACATCAGATATTTCAACATGAAGGTGTTTCAGGGTGAAATTTCCCTTTAACTCCACAGTTTCTTTCTTTTCTTCATGATTTATTCTCATGATTCAGCTTTATCTATCTGCGGTTCTTGGTATTGGTATGACCACGGAAATGCCATGTGTTCAGTCTGTGCTGAGAAATGAAGACGTGTGACGTTACCTAAAGCACACGAATGTGTTTTGTGTTGATATACTGTGTGAACAGGTTACATAAGAGATCTTAGTTTTTTAAATTTCTGGTTCCGTAAAATAAATGCCTTAATATTTTAAAATTCAGATAGGAAAAACTTATTTCTTTTTGCACAAGAGTTAATGAGAATGAGAGCAGCGGTTCAATTACTGTTAATTACATTTTAGGATTTTGACCAGTGTTGATTTGAAATGCCAGTTTGCATGTATTTTTTATATATATATATATATATATATATATATATATATATATATATATATATATATATATATATATATATATATATATATATATATATATATATATATATATATATAACTTTTTATACTTATTAGTAAGAGCACAGTCCAGTTGAACAGGACAGTGGAGAGGTTTTTTGTATTTGAATGTGAACCTTCCTGTTAATGAATGAATGTTAATCTATGGGGTCAAAGGTCACAGGAACCTATACAGTTACACTCCAGAACGAAACTTTCCACTGTGTGTATTGGGCATTCTTTCTTAAGCTCTTGCTGTTTTCTTTTAAATAATTTTTATTGACATTTTTTTTCCACATGACAACATAATTTCATATGAGTCATGTCATTAATGCAAACTTGAACGTGTGTTTTCCATTTTTTCCATTTGACTATGTGCTTGTAGTCTCAGACTGTTCCTCAAAATGACCAACATGACTTCTACAGTCACATTGCTTCCTTGTACTCACTAAAATGTGTGAAGTGTGCTGGGACCGAGTTCGTCATCTGATATTCTTTTACATTTTATGCTGATTTTTATATTTCATATTGTATCGCATGTACAATGAGTCACATGACAGACCTTTTCAGAGCAACACTGGAGACTTGGAATCATGCACATGCATGGTTAGACTTCAAGAACTTTCCTTTGACATTTTCAAGGTTAACAGAGGGGTTGGTAGCTTAAATCACTTTGATAGGTGAATGAATAAAACATTTTGTGCAGTGTGTATTGTTTTCTCACCTAAAATGTTTTAATGTGTTTATGAAAATGATTTTTTTGCTTGCTCTTTTTTTCCGATATGCAATAAATACTTGGTTAAACAGCATGCTTGAAATGTTATTTTTCCAGAAATAATAGCGTTTCATAGCATTTGCATTTAAAATGTAGCTCAAAAGTTATTTGTAATTTCATTGCAAAAATCAAATACACTGAAAATTTAAAAAAGCAAAACATTAAGATGTCAAAGGAAATAAAGAGGTGTACATTTAATAAAAGCAATAAAGGTGAACTAAAACTAGCATGTAAAACCGGAAAAATATACTAACGATGGATGGATAGATAGATAGATAGAACTAACTGAAGCTTTATTTTAAAGAATAAGCAGGCAGCCAGGCAGCAATCCAATCTATTCCAATCTACCTCACAGCTCCAGGGTCCTCGGTCTGATCATGAGCTCAGATTACTGTCTGTGTGGAGTTTTGCATGTTCTTTCTGTGCTTCTGTAGGTTCCTATGGGTTCTCCAGTTTTCTCCCACCTCCCAAAATAAAGTTATGAGGTGCACTTGTGAGTCTAAATTGCCCTTGTTTGAAAATGGTCCAGGAACATCTCACACCCAGTGCTCCTGGATCCATTCCGATTGTGGACTGTGATTCTGTCGTATGATGATTCCGAAAACCCGGACCTGAATACACCAGAGTTGTTGAAGCCCTGGTGTCAAACACACACGATATGGCCAAAAATATGTGGACACCTGACTTTCTACTTGTGCAGATGCTAGACAGATTTAGACAAAACACACAGCACACTACGAAAATAAGTCTATTCAAGATATAGAAAATACATGTGTCAGCTATAATAAAGGATGGCAGATGATCAGCTTATTCAGAAGAGGTAATTAAGTGAATACATTCATCATAGGTATTTGATAGCACAGAGACGCACAGACGGAAACTATAACCCAATATTCCCCGTATCCAAGGTGTCTTAATAGCAGTTCATAATATAGGAGAGTACATGATGTAAGAATTCCCTTCATGAAATGTTAATAAGTTTGTGATGTGCTCGCCATGTTTCCTGTTAAAGTCCATCGCAACCTTGTGACAGCTTCCCAATCCAGCCATTAGAATAATTTTTTTCAATATGCTATTGATTTGTCAAAGCCATTCTTAAAGGATATCTGAAAAATATTTTGGAAGACATTTTGCTAAAATGTTTTATTTTTTGCTAAAAAAGTGTTCCTCTGTATGGAGACTTTTGGGACTGCATGTATTTCTATTTACTTCACTTAATTCGTGCAAAATTCAGTGGCATGACTTTATCATATATTGTATATCTATATTGTATTATAAGTTTCACCCCCCCGACAGCTGTTGCAGCTCCACATCTGGAATCCTAGAGGCTAAGATTAAAGACGCAATCGGTTTTCGTCGGCGAACAAAAAAAAAAAAACCCTCGGAAAACTGAACACGTCAGTAGCTCTGGATAAACACACACACGGGCACAGACACAGCTTCCGCTTTATTCTCAGGCGTGCTGCCTATCCTCCAAACTTGGTGTTTTTATTCTGGGTTTGAGTAAAGCGTTGGGGCGGAAACTGAGTGTGTTGGCGTGCACGCGCGTCTGGATGTGCGCGTGAGTGTTTTTTTTTTTTTTTTTTTTTTTTTTTTTTTTGCGGGAAGGAGTGGCTCCCGCAACCGTCTCAGCTCTTCATACAGATGTCAAACGAGCCTCAAATGGACTGTACCACGTTTTTGTGAAGATTTTTTTTTTTTTTTGGTCGAAGAAGGGATAAAGAAAAACCGGGCGGAATTAAAACAAAACAAAACAAAACAAAAATTGGTGAGTGCAACAAAAAAATATTTTCCAACGCAACTTTTTAATAATCTGGACAGGATGCAAGGATGCTGTGGTGTTAATAAGACATTACGAAGATAATCCTGACATTTTGAGATGCTAGGTAGTTATTTCATTTCACAAAGAACCCCCTCCGCGCGCGCCCGGAAAAAAACCCGGAGTATTGCCAACTTTAACATGGGGAAGCGATTCCCTCTGTTCACTTCCTGCGCCGCGTGCTGTAGCACATATTCCGCGTCTTTTCTCTCAACCCAGAAAGCTTCATGTAACCCTGCTTAATCTGCAACCGAGTCCAAGCCCAGTGCTAGTTTTTAGTGCTCTTGTGACTTTACAATAATCTCATTATACTGGAAGCAAAGAGACATTGTTTTCACAGCCGCTAGTAGCCTTGGCTGAGGTCCCTCTGTTTTTCCGCGCATGCGCACTTTAATCGAAGCCTCACTTGACTAACTCACTTGTTTTTGCCTGTTGGATTGATTTCCAGTGATTTAACATTTAAAGAACATATTTTTAAATGTGTTTAGTCGTGGGTGGTAGGGTTATGTGGCTGTGTCTGAACAAAGTAGTAGTGTGTTAGAGAGAGAGAGAGAGAGAGGGAGAAAAGAGGCATAGAGAGGGAGAAGGAGATGCAGAAAGAGAGAGGGAAACAGAAAGAAAGACAGACATTGGAGAGAGTGTGATACAGTCAAAGAAAGAGAGATGATGAGAGAGAGAGAGAGACGCGCACACACACACACAAAAAGAGGGATAGAGTGAGACTGAAAGAGAGATACAGTTAAAGGCACCGTGAGCTTGTCAGATATAGAGACAGTCAAAGAAAGAGAGATGCAGAGAGAGAGACAGAGAAAGATAGATTCAGTCAAAGAGAGACAGTCAATGACCGAGACAGTGAAGTAAAGAGAGACACAGTAAGAGAGAGGCACAAAAAGGGATAGAGAGAGACAGATAGAGAATCAGACTGAGACTGCCAATGCAGAGACACATTCAAAGGAAGAGGGACACACAGAGAGAGAGAGAGAGAGAGACAGAAAGAGAGATATAGTCAAAGACAGATAGAGAGGTGAGAGAGTCAATGACAGAGACACAGTCAAAGAAAGAGAGACAGAGAAAGAGGGCGAGAGAGAGAGACAGACAGGGGGGGCAGAGCGAGAGAGAGAGACAGACGGGGGGGGGCAGAGCGAGAGAGAGAGACAGACGGGGGGGGGGGCAGAGCGAGAGAGAGAGACAGACGGGGGGGGGGCAGAGCGAGAGAGAGAAGTGAGAGTGGCAGTCAATGATGGAGACACAGTCCAAGAAACAGAGATGCAGAGAGAGAGACAGATAGAAAGACCGATGCAGTCAAAGACAGACAGCAGAGAGAGAGACAGTCAGACACAGTTAAAGAAAGACACAAAGAGAGAGAGACAAAATGAGGGCGAGAGAGAAACAGAAAGAGAGATACACATTGAAAGAGCGACAGGAAGACAATCAAAGACAGCGTGATACAAGAGAGTTAGACACGAACAGATAGATGAACAGAGACACACACAAAGAGAGGGAGAGACAGATTTTTTGGTCGTCTGCTCTTGCACAGAAATGTACAGTACAGTGCTAACTTGGACTCGTATTACAATACCTGCTTTATTTACCCCAAGGGCAGTTAAAATAAACACCTGGGGCATTTACTGATACATTCTATCATGCTGCAGCCGAGTCTGAGGTTTGATGGCTGTTAATCAGTCTCATATGCTGACCAGCTGTGAACTTGGTGGCTGTGAGTATGCGAAACCGTCACACACATGAGGTCATCTGGTGTTTGGGGTGCGAGTGTGTGTGAGAGAGAGAGTGTGAATGTGTGTGAGTATATGTTAAAACTGCTCTTGATGTGATGAGCGCCATTTGCGGAACTTGTGGGTCTGTGAGCAGTAAACATCTATGTAATCGCACATAATAAAAAAAAAAAAAAACCCTTCCTTTTCTTCCGCTGATTAATTTGATGACCGAGGCAAATCTATAGATATTGTGGATCTTGTGTAAGTCGTTATGAGAACTAACTGTCACAAATTCGAATAAATGAACTAGATACAATGGTAGGGATGCATCAGTGCTCTTGGTATCTGGTATCAGTCTGATACTGTACTTAGTTACTTGTAAAAATACTCTGATAGCAGCATCCAGTATCACGTGATGTGTACTTTGTCGCTCTAATGAACAGACAGCATGAAATAACAGTGACTTGGATGCATTTCATGATTACTGATGGAAATCAAAGCAAAGCAGACTTTAAACTGTGCTTTGTAAAAATATTAAGAAATAGAAATTAAGAGCCTCTTCCTACAATACAAGTAACCTGAAAAAAAAATCTAAAACTTATCTTGCTAACAGCAAACACTGGCTAGGTAAGAAAAAGAAATGTCTACAGACAACACTCGCTGAGTGAAATACCAGATCTTAGAGAGTATGTTGTTCCTGGCAACGAGGGATTTTGACTTCTTCTGAAGTGACAAAACACCGCTCTTATCTTGAGTCGAGGTTCCTAATGTACCTAAAACCGGCCTTTGCATGTGTGCGCTTTTCATGCTTGCTATAAGCATGCACATGGTGGAATAGTATAAACTGTTCCATGACATCCCTGATTGCTTGAACTCGCTAGGTTGCTCATTTTGGTATACATAGTGGCCAATGAAAAATAAAGATCTACTTTTATTTGGTCTGAAAAAAAAAAAAAAAATTGGTATCAATGCATCCCAAGTCAGTAGGGATGCTAACTTTTGATCAGTCTAGTAAAAAAAAAACTGCGGAGTTATTCAAGCCTGAGAGGCGGTAATATCTTTGGTGAATGTTGCATTAGTATTACATGAAAATAACAGGAAGTTTAGTGTTGTAGATGATTTGTACACTAAAGGTCTGCTTAATTTTTCACCCACAAATCAAGGGGAAGGAAGGGGGCGGGGCGGGGTGGGGGATGTGCAAACCTGTGCAGTCGACTGTGGTTACTTTTTGAGAAGTCAAGCTATGATCGTTCGATCTTTAGCCCTTTGGTGCATTTGAATAACACTGCAACATTTCCAGCAGCAATCATTAATTCCTGGAAATACTGCGTATAAACATATGATGTCGATCGCAAGGTGTAAAAAGAGTCGGCATTACTCAAGCACACCATCTGATTCGGCACCTCAGAGGAACCTCAGCGTAACCGTTTTGTAGAGGAAGTGGAAATAAATGCAAACGAAAGAAGAGTCATTTGTTCCTGTTTCCTGGCTGGTGTGTGCTGACAATGCTTTACCTGGTGTTACTTGACATGTGGTGTGTTACACAAACCCCCGGCAATTTCTGCCAATTGAAATGATGTATGTGTCAGAGGTTGATGTGTGGGTGTGTGTGTGTGTGTGTGTGTGTGTGTGTGTGTGTGTGTGTGTGTGGGTGAGGTTGCGAGGTTAGGTTTACATCATGCTCTGTGGGCGACAATGCTTCTGTTATTATCAGACACCTAGTAATGTGCTGAAGTTTGTTTGACTGGGGGGACTAGGGTTATCGGGCTCTTCTGTAGACGGATTGTGTGTGTGTGTGTGTGTGTGAGTGATAGAGCGAGAGCGATGGAAAGAGATGGGGGGAGAGAGAGTGAGGGAGGGAAAGAGATGGAGAGAGAGAGGGCGAGAGATGGAGAGAGAGTGAGAGGGAAAGAGATGGCGAGAGAAATGAGCGAGAGAGAGGGAAGGAGATGGAGAGAGAGTGAGAGAGAGAGGGAAAGGGAAAGAGATGGGGGAGAGAGAGAGAGCGAGATGGAAAGAGATGGAAAGATAGAGAGATATGGAGAGAGATATGGAGAGAGAGCGAGAGGAAGAGAGAGGGAAAGAGAGAGATAAATGGAAAGGGAGAGATTGAGAGAGATAGAAAGAGAGAGAGAGATGGGAGGGAAAGAGGGAAAGGTTAAAGTGAGACAGAAAGAGATGGAAAAAGAGAGCGGGAGAGAGAGAGATGGAAACAGAGATGGAACGAGAGATAGATGGTGAGAGAGGGAGAGAAAGAGAGAGATGGTGAGAGAGGGAGAGAAAGATGGAAAGAGAGAGAGATGGAGGGAGAGATGGTTAAAGTGAGATGGAAAGGGAGAGAGATGGAAAGAGAGATACAGAAAGAGATGGGAGGGAGAGAGACAGATGGAAAGAGAGACATGGAGAAAGGGAAAGGGAGAGAGAGAGATGGAAAGGGAGAGAGGGAGAAAGGGAGATAGAGAGAGTGATGGAAAGGGAGATGGGAGAGAGAGAGATACAGAGAGAGATGGGAGGGAGAGAGAAACAGAAAGAGAGACATGGAGAAAGAGAGAGACGGAGAGGGGGAGAGAGATGCAGAGAGAGATGGGAGGGAGAGATGGAGAGAGGTTGAGAGAGAGATGGTGAGAGAGGGAAAGAGAGAGGTGGAAAGGGAGAGAAAGAGATGGAGAGGGAAAGAGAGATTGTTAAAATGAGACAAAGAGAGAGATGGAAAGGGAGAGAGATGGAGAGAGAGAGATGCAGAGAGATGGGAGGGATAGAGAGATGGAAAGAAAGACAGAGAGAGAGAGGGAAAGAGATGGAGAGAGAGATGGAGAGGGAGAGAGGAAAAGAGGGGGAGAGAGATGGAGAGAGCGATGGAAAGAGAGACAGAAAGCAGAAAAGAGAGAGAGATGGAGAGTGAGATGGAAAGAGGGGGAGAGAGAGAAAGAGATGGTGAGAGAGAGGGAAAGAGAGAGATGGAAAGAGAGAGATAGAGACAAACCTAGATAGATGGTGGGACAGAAAGACAAAGAGAGAGATGGACACAAAGAAAGGGGAACAGATGACACAGAGAGAGACACAGACATTGAGAGAGATACAGAGAAAGACAATCAGAGAGCGAGAGAGAGAGACAAACCTAGAGAGACAGTGTGACAGAAAGGCACAAGGAGAGAGACACAAACAGAAAGAAAGGGAGACAGAGGGAAGAGATGACAGACTCACAGACAGATGACAGAGAGAGACACAGACAACGAGAGACAGAAACATTGAGAGAGATCCAGAGAAAGACAATCAGAGAGAGACAGAGACACTCAGAAAGAGAGGGGAGACAAGATGCAGATGGAAAGAGAGACAGTGCAATGGAAAGACAAAGAGAGAGCGAGACACACAGAAAGAATGGAAGTCAGAGAGACAGAAATCACATGGAGACACAGACATCGAGAGGCAGAGACACTGAGAGAGATACAGAGAAAGACAATCAGAGAGGGAGGAAAAGTGGGAGAGAGAGACACTCAAACAAAGTGAAAGAGTGGGAGACAAGACACTGGTAGAAAGCGAGACAGTGTGATGGAAAGACACAGCGTAGAGACACACACAGAAAGAAAGGAAGAGAGAGGCAGGAGAGACAGACATTGAGAGAAAGAAAGAAAGACAATCAGAGAGAGACAGGGAGAGACACACTCAGAGAAACAAAGAGAGGGAGACAAGATACAGATCGAAAGAGAGGTAGAGAGAGACACACACAGAATGAGACACAAAGAGGGAGAGACACAGAAAGAGACACAGAGAGGGAGACAGACACTCACACACATTCAGAAAGACACACACACACACACACACACACACACACACACACACACACACACACTGGTGGATTAAGAAGGATTGATGGTGATGTCACAGAGACAGCATCATTTGGAGACAGAGATCTCAAAAAGAATTTCCTATATTTTCTTTGGAAAAGTTCATCATGTTGTAGCTGTGTGACCTCCACACCATGTGCCAGCGTCTAACCCGAGTTCAGTTTTCTTTTACACGCACTGTTTATATCCGTGTGTGCTCCTCTGGTCGGCCTTTTCTCTCTCTCATGGTACTAAGCTTAACTGTAACATGAACCGAAATAACACAACGATGACGCGCCACTTATTGTTTAATAAGATTCCCAGAAGCCAGCGGGGTTCATGTTCCGAGCTCGCGCTGTAAGATAAAGCGTTACACCCCCCAGGTAATGTGCTCTCTGTGAGCGCAGATCACGCACTCGATCGATAGTGGGATGAGCAGAATGAGGGGTGGGATGAGTGGGATGAGGGGTAGGATGAGCGGGATGAGGGATGAGATGAGGGGTGGGATGAGGGGTGGGATGAGGGGTGGGATGAGCGGGATGAGGGATGGGATGAGGGGTGGGATGAGGGGTGGGATGAGCGGGATGAGGGATGGGATGAGGGGTGGGATGAGGGGTGGGATGAGCGGGATGAGGGATGGGATGAGGGATGGGATGAGGGGTGGGATGAGGGGTGGGATGAGCGGGATGAGGGATGGGATGAGGGGTGGGATGAGCGGGATGAGGGATGGGATGAGGGGTGGGATGAGGGGTGGGATGAGCGGGATGAGGGATGGGATGAGGGGTGGGATGATGAGTGGGATGATGAGTGGGATGAGGGGTGGGATGAGGGGTGGGATGAGCGGGATGAGCGGGATGAGGGGTGGGATGAGGGGTGGGATGAGCGGGATGAGGGGTGGGATGAGCGGGATGAGGGATGGGATGAGGGGTGGGATGAGCGGGATGAGGGATGGGATGAGGGGTGGGATGAGGGGTGGGATGATGAGTGGGATGATGAGTGGGATGAGGGGTGGGATGAGTGGGATGAGCGGGATGATGAGTGGGATGAGGGGTGGGATGAGGGGTGGGATGAGGGGTGGGATGAGCGGGATGAGGGGTAGGATGAGCGGGATGAGGGGTAGGATGAGCGGGATGAGGGGTGGGATGAGGGGTGGGATGAGCGGGATGAGGGGTGGGATGACGAGTGGGATGAGGGGTGGGATGAGCGGGATGATGGGTGGGATGACGAGTGGGATGAGGGGTGGGATGAGCGGGATGATGAGTGGGATGAGGGGTGGGATGAGGGGTGGGATGAGCGGGATGAGGGGTAGGATGAGCGGGATGAGGGGTGGGATGAGGGGTGGGATGAGCGGGATGAGGGGTGGGATGAGCGGGATGAGGGGTGGGATGAGCGGGATGAGGGGTGGGATGAGCGGGATGAGGGGTGGGATGAGCGGGATGAGGGGTAGGATGAGGGGTGGGATGAGGGGGATGAGGGGTGGGATGAGCGGGATGAGGGGTGGGATGATGGGTGGGATGAGCGGGATGAGCGGGATGAGGGGTGGGATGAGCGGGATGAGGGGTGGGATGATGGGTGGGATGAGCGGGATGAGGGGTGGGATGAGCAGGATGAGGGGTGGGATGATGGGTGGGATGAGCGGGATGATGGGTGGGATGAGCGGGATGAGGGGTGGGATGATGGGTGGGATGAGGGACGGGATGAGGGACGGGATGAGGGACGGGATGAGTGGAAGAACTGGGCTGTGAATGTGAAAAGAGAGGATAGATGATAGAGGAATTTACAGTTTCGAGTGGAGTTTAGGCTTCCAAATGTGTTATTTCACACCGCCACTGTGTGTAGATGAGGAACTCTCTTCATGGTGGTCAGACATCGTACATATGATTTTACAGCACTGTACTCATGACGGTTGGTTAATACTCGCAGCCTTTCTAGCTCATATCTGTCATTTGATTCTTTTGAAGAATTGAGTTTTGCGAGGTACACACTCACTTCGAGAAATATCGTGCAAGCTCTGACGGCTGCTCCTGGTTTCACATTACTTCATATTTATGCTTAAGTGAGAACCTCAAATTAAAGTGTGTTTCCTAACTCTAGACACTCCCACGAGGTAACGGTGGCATGATGTGCCAATCTCTAGCTTATCCGCTAAACTTTACATCCTTACAAAACATAGTTTAAATATAGTTGCGACACCTAATAGTGTCATCTGTCTTCCTTTCTTTCTGTGTCTCCGCCCTGTCTTTCCATCACACTGTCTCACTCTGACACATGAGCGTCTCTCTCCCTCCTGCTTTTTCTCCCTTTCTGATCGTCTTTCTCTGGATCTCTCTCAATGTCTCTGTCTGTCGATGTCTGTGTCTCTGTGCCATCTCTGTCTTCCATTCTTTCTCTGTGTGTGTCTCTCTCTCTCTTTCCATCACACTGTCTCTCTTTCTGCCTGCGTCTTGTCTCCATCTCTTTGAGTGTCTCTGTCTCTCCCTCTTTGTCTTTCTCTTAGCACGTCTCTGGTTGTCTTTCTCTGGATCTCTCAATGTTTCTGTCTCTCATTTTCTCTGTCTCTCCCTGTGTCATCTGTCTCTGTATGTGTGATCTCTTCTCTCTGTCCTGTTTCTGTCTCTCTCCTTGTGCCTTTCTGTCACACTGTCTCTCTAGGTTTGTTTCTTTGTCTTTCTCTCCGAGTGTCTCTCTCTCTTCCGGTCTCTCTCTGATTGTCTTTCTCTGTATATCTCGCAGACTTTCTCTCAATGTCTGTGTCTCTCTGTCTCTCCCTGTGTCATCTGTCTCCCTCTAAATATCTCTAATTATTTGGGCTGAAACGTTAGAAGAAAAATCCGTGAATATAAACAGTAGGTTGTGTCGTGTCTGTAAAAATATAAAACAGCTAAAACCGTCAGGTTAAAGTAATGAATAAAATAAAAATAACAACTAGTCCTGTGTGAGATTCTTCACTGCTGTGTACAAGTCTTAATGATTGAAGCTTCAGGTTTATTATGTTTGTGCAAGCCATGGTACATGGAATCGCTTGATAACTTTGCTCCTTGTGCAGATCTTAACGTCTTAACATGTACACTTGCTCTCTCTCTCTCTCTCTCTCTCTCTCTCTCTCTCTGACAGCAGAGAACTTCTGCCTGGAGTTCATCTACTGTAGCTCTGCTATAGCTAGATGTTTCCTCATATGATATTTTCTGTGGTTCTCCATTGCAAACTAAGTCAAAACAGCATAACTAAGTTAAAAAAACAAAACACCCAATAGAGAGGGAAGTAGTGTGTTCACAAGGTATGAATCATCACTACATCAGTAGTTTCATGCGCACTACTTACACCTCATATCTTTAATACAGAGTGATCGTCCATGGTTATAAACGCTTGTTATACGGTGTGCGGCTGCAGGGGAATTGAGCTGGGTAACAGGGTAGTGTGGGTTGTGGAAGAAGAAAAGTCCACGGGGTGGAGCTGGGTGTGATCCAACACCTCCTATAAGCCCAACCCCTAACCCACACAACACACAACATGGTACAACCCACAACAAAACATTAAACACGCTTATTCAGCCTAAAACACACTCCATGCGCTGGACCTTTGGTTCAACTCTGCCCATCTCCGCTCTGGGAGGAGAGGCAGGAAGAGGTTTGACTCCACCCTATGAACTTTTTGTACTGCAGCGAGATACAAAAAAGGATGAAAACCACTGGAGTAAGGAAACTGAAACCTGAGTGGGTGGATGGTAATAGACAGAAATGGGTTTTAAACCGTACTTCGACAGTGATGTGACCATCTTTTCATACAACATGACTAACTGAGAATCTGTGTTCACTATACATGCTCACTACATAGGGTATGATGCCATAATGGTGTTACAGATTCCCTTTATGCATGTAATTCCTGATAAAACAATATTTGAAAATCATCACAAATGAACTAACTGCTTACATCATTTTTTATTTTTTTTTATCCCCACACACCCTTCAGCCAACTCGCACAACTAGCCGCTATCCGCCCTCTTCCACATACATGAGCTCACAGACACGCACGATTGGCCAGTGTCTCTGTGATTGACAGTGGAAACCGAGTATTCCCCTCCCACCCGGAGAGCACGGCTATTTTCGCTCTATAGACTCCCAGCCGTGGATGGCATCGTCAGGATTTAAACCTCACGATCTCCGGAAGATAGGGAGAACACTTTTCACATTTCTGACTGGACATTTGTAACATCGCCTACTACCAATCTACTCATGATCTCACAGGTACAAGTGTTTTTCCACATAGAAGGGATTTTCCCATCACACACTACTGAAGAAGCTCTTTGATGAATCATCGTCATGATTGAAACCCAAAACCCAACTGCCAAGCCCACAAGACTTTTATTATAAATGTAATTTCTATACACACCGTGCAGTTGTGTGCAAAAGTTTGCGTCTCTGTTTTGCAATTTACTGTATCTACAAATGAAAGAAGTCCAACAAAATGAAATGTGGGTGTTGTCAAGACTAAAATCCAAAACATAAGTCAGGTTGAAACGAGAAGAAAGAAAGACTGGGGATGTAAAGGATGTTCGGAAGGTTGGGGGGGGGTTAAATACTTATGCATTTTATATATAGTTTTTTGCAACATTTAATATTTTAACCTACGACTATGAAACAATTTCCTCCTGTGTAAAACAATGAAAACATTAACTGTTGCTCTAAATTCTTCATTTTGTCCGACAAGGGTATGCAAACTTTTGCACTCAGCTGTGTAACCACATTAACTGTCAATGCCCTTATCGTAGCGGCGGGGAAAACAATAATATTCTGCTGTAGCTGTATTCAGGAAACCGAAGACGGGTAGGAAAGCCCTGCTTATCATCTGAGAAATGCTCCATTAGGTAAATCAAATGTGTAGATGAATTTAGCTTAATCATGCATCTAGCTTATCGTGTGATTTGATTATGTGAGTGCGTTCATGGAAAAACAACTATCTCAACAATCAGTGTGATTGATTTCATTTAAACGAACGATTCAGAAGAACAAGACCAGCCGAGTGGGAGTGTGGAATGGAACAAGATGGTAAACGCTGATATTTTTTGTTGATTGTTCGGTGTGTGAGAAACCGAGACTGAGGGAGCTGGGTGGAAATTTTGTGCGCGGGGTGTTAGCGGGGTCTTACTGGGGGACGTCGAACATCTAAAAGCAGTCAGTGGAGTGTGGCATGTTGGAGGAAAAAGCAGAAATGAGAGCAACGGTTTTACTGATGAACTTTTTTCCTCTGTACCACAAGCTAGTCCATTGTCTTTTACTTCTGTAGAAGTATATTTTTTGGACCGTTTCTATTTGAATTTTCGTATTTCATTTTTCAAAGACGGTTCGTTCGTCTAAGTGTGTCAAATGCTAATTAAATGCTTTAATCCAGACTAGGCGTGGGCGATATGACAAAAATATATCTCATTATGATACTTAAGGCATTTCTGCGATAACATATGTATCACTCTCAGTGTTTGGTGTAAAGCGTTACTGACATTACATTACTTTTCGCCTGAGAAAGGTAAAGTAAGGGATGACTCTTCATTTTGAAGTGATTTAATTAGTTACGGTACTTATGATGTACTTGCATTACATACTTTATAGACTTTCAGCAATTCTGTATAAAATCGTATTGAATATAAAATCGTAATTTATCATCCAAGATCACATTTGTGTTCTGATTTCACTCGGCCGCTTTAAATTCGTTAGCTGTAGGATAGCGCACGTGTCAGAGTTCGCTCCAGGTCGCTGCGAAGTCGCTCAAGTTCAAGGATGTCAGCAGAAACGAGTGGCTGTTTTGCTAAACGGAAATATTCCCATTACTCCATTGTATAGACGAGAACATCACAGTAATATGTAAGTTATATCCTAGGGAAAAAGCACTATCGGCCTCTCTCTCTGAAGCACAAGTAACCACAGAAGCACATGAAGCACGGAGACTTTTGAGTGATCCGTGTACAGCGAAAGACGAAACTGCGGCAACCCCCGTTAAGCGGGCGAACCTTGATTTAACGATGGCTTAAAAAACTGATTGCAGGGTATATAGTGGAGCAGATGCTGCTGCTGCGAACTGTAGAGTCTGTTGATACGGATTTGAAGACGTAATTCGTAATGAGTGATGCAGTTACTTTTCAGACAGAGTAATTAGCAATTACTTGTTTGTTTGAAGTAACTAACCCAACACTGGTCACGCTATATAGGTTTGTTAAACTGCCACCTAAAACAGCAGTGTTGCTTTTAAAAAGAATTTAAAAAAAGTTGTTCCAAGAGGCTTTTGGTTAATAGCTACAAAAGTAAAACTAATACTGAAACAATATAAATGTTAAATTCACTTTTTTATTTAATTTAATTTATTATTATTATTATTTTTTTTTTTTTTACAATTTTAAAGAATCAAACCAGTACAAAGTCATAACATCGAGTGTATAATTAGATTAAAAAGTTCTAATCAGATACGTGCAACATCTGATTAGAACGTGCAACATCTCAGAAAAGTGTGTTGTATCATCATTTATCACAATATCCAAAATGTACACCGATCAGCCATAACATTAAAACCAGCTGCCTAATACTGTGTAGGTCCCCTTTGTGCCACCGAAACAGCTCTGACCCGTCGAGACATGGACTCTCTGAAGGTGTGCTGTGGTATATGGCACCCAGACGTTAGCAGCAGGTCCTGTAAGTTGTGAGGTGGGGCCTGCATGGATCGGACTCATTTGTCCAGCGCATCCCGCAGATGCTTGATCAGATTGAGAGCTGGAGAATTTGGAGGCCAAGTCAACACCTTTGTCATGTTCCTCAAACCACTCCTGAACAATTTTTGCAGTGTGGCAGGGTGCATTGTCCTGCTGAAAGAGGATAATGAAGGGGCGTACTTGGTCTGCAGTGATGTTCTATCACAGCCAGCATTAACATGTTCAGCAGTTTGTGCAACAGTAGCTCTTCTGTGGGATCGGACCACACGGGCTAGCCTTCACTCCCCACACGCATCAGTGAGCCTTGGGCGCCTATGACCCTGTCGCCAGTTCAGCGGTTGTCCTTCCTTGGACCACTTTTGGTAGGTACTAACCACTGCATACCGGGAACACCCCACAAGACCTGCCGTTTTGGAGATGCTCTGACCCAGTCATCTAGCCATCACAATTTGGCCCTTGTCAAAATCACTTAAATCCTTACACTTGCCCATTTTTCCTGCTTCAAACACATCAACTCTGAGAACTGACTGTTCACTTATTGTATAATATATCGCGCCCCTTGACAGGTGCCACTGTAACCAGATAATCAATGTTATTCACTTCACCTGTCAGTGGTTTTAATGTTATGGCCGATTGGTGTATATTTGTATTATATTTTCCACTGCCTATACACAGTTACAGGAAATGAATGCGTTTGCGATTACTGTCTCTTTCTAGCAAAGTTTCTGATATATCACATCATTTTTGAGACCTTGACATCACACGTGATCACATCACACGTGAATGATATTATTCAAGTCTTGGTTAGAGTCTTTCTTTTCTGTCAAATTGTGCCTTAGGGCTGGGTGGTATGATGATGCAATATCTATATTGTGATAAATTATGTCACAGTACGGTTTTCTGAGACATCATGGTATACTTTTATTATGTTTTTTAATTATATTTTAAAATACTTACAACCTTACTGGAAGCAGTTGATGTCAAAAAATATTCAAGATATTCAAAAAGTTTTATATTAAATTAGTAAGAATTTTATATTTTACAATACAAAAATATATTTTTGTATTTTTGAAAATTATTTACAGGGTCAAATATGTTTTTATCTAGTATTAAAATGTTTAATTTATATAAATACCTTTTTATTTTTCAGATATTAATTTTTTTTTTTTTTTGCAGTCATTAAATAACGTGTCATTGAATATGTTTTTTTTTTTTTTTTTAACTTCAATACTGTTTTGCTGGGAAATCTTTGCAAACCTGCATATATCTTGATACATATGGTGTGTCGTAGAAACGGCTTTGAGATTCGTGATATAATGTTACATTGTAATATAATATATCGCTCGACTCTATCCTGCTTGGAGATGGAGCATGAGCTTATAGGTTTGCAAACATTTAAAAACGTCCTTATTGGTGGTTCTGCAGAAATGTCAGATTTGTATGTGTTAAGTGATTTATGAGGACCAAACAGGACCTCACAGTCACGCGGTCCTGTTTTCACAGCGTTTATTTGAAAAGCTAAAAATAAAATAAGAATAAAAATAGATTTTGTTCTAGGTACTGAGATTAAGGTTAGGGTTTAGGTGTAGCATAGCAGTAATTAGCTGCAGTAATCTCTGTGTGTGTGTGTGTGTGTGTGTGTGTGTGTGTGTGTGTGCATGCGCGTGTGTATGTGTATGTTTGGTTACGTCCTTGTCTCGGTCAGGTTTTAAAAGAACAAGCTTTAAAGGCTTACACACTACAGCCACCTGCTTTAGACATTAGGACATTTACATGTGTATAAAATATTGCTCTGTGTGTGTGTGTGTGTGTGTGTGTGTGTGTGTGTGTGTGTGTGTGTGTGTGTGCGTGCGCGTGCGCATGCTTGTGTGGAACATTCTGTGTAGAAACGCAAGTGCTTACGACACTGGAATGAAAACAAGCTTCAGTCCAGACCTTTTAAAGGACACACTGTCTTTTACCCAAATCTCAGCAAACCTGCGGTTAATATTCTATAATTGATCTCACACACACACACGTCCAAGCTGTTTAATGGATGTGTGTGTGTGTGTGTGTGTGTGTGTGTGTTTGCGTGTGTGCACGCTCTGGTAGCTTCCAGTTAGCAAGAGCATAATAGTGTATAAATAGTGTGTGTTAGTCAGCCACACTGTGTGTATGAGTTTCTTCTGAGCTGCTGCTATTAATACTGAATCTCTGTGCCCACTTCCCATCATATTTGCAGCAGCGTGCAGAACTTTTGGCACACTCAGCGGATGTCCGCTCTCTGCAGTAAAAAAAAAAGTGTTTGTCCAGAAAGACAGTGCGAGGAGAGGGGGAAGGAGTGAGAACGAGAGAGAGAGAGCGACAGAGAGAAATGATGTGGCAGACTGGGAGGGAGACGTGGTAGCGATGAAAGGCCGAGTGTTTTACTGAGCTCGTAAAGAGTGCAAAGCTGTGTGTGTGTGTGTGTGTGTGTGTGTGTGTGTGTGTGTGTGTGTTTTGTGCCCCTAATGACTGAATTTTTCCACGCTACAATGTTGCAACCTGTCGTAAGGTATCGAAAGGGAAGCGAGAGCTATATATGTTTTTATTATTTCCTGTTTATGGCCTACAACGGATGTTAGCGATGACAGACCCAGAGAGAGAGATGGAGCGAGACGGTGCGAGACGGAGAGAGATGTACAGAGACCAAAAAAGACAGAAAGACAAACACACACTCGCATACAGACATGGAGAGAGATACAGGCGCGTAGCGAAAGAGACACACAGATGCACATAGAGAGAGAGACCGACACAAGGAGAGAGAGAGAAAGTCAAAGACACACACACACACACACGCGGAAGAAAGAGACGCAAATAAAGAAAGACACACATGGAGAAACGGACGCTTAGGGAGACTCCGAGAGAAATAAAGACAATGTGACACACACAGTGAGACGGATAAAGACACACAGAGAGCGATAGAGAGAGACAGATATATGCGCACAGAGGGACAGCTGGAGAAAGACAGATAGAGAAGGAGAGATATACAGTGACAGAAACGGATGTATTTGTCATAATATTGGACTCCATTTGCATTTTATTTGTTAAAGGAGAGAGATGTGGTGGAGAAAAGGGAAGAGTGGTGCTCTGTAGATCCTGATTTTACTCCCATTGTTCCACTCCAGCATTCAGCTTCAGCACATCACCTGTACCACACGTGAGCGTTTAGCAGTGCTGCATTCCCGCTCTGCTTTTCTGCATCACCTGGACACACCTGTCGGTCCAAATGTACACTCGCCGTCTGGGATTTTTAAAAAGTGGATCTAGAGCAATATTTACAACAGCATTTTATAAATATATTGGAAAAACTGCGATCACTAGTTACTTCCTCCCTTTGCATTGGTGTGACATTTCCCCTGCCCTGTAATTAGCTCCGTCCACCAGCCAGAACAGCGCTGATTAGGTGGATGTTGGATGAACTAAAGATGAGATAAGAGGAACGCTTTTTAGTGTATTCATTTCGGTTCTTTCTCAAAATGAAATACAGCCGTTATATCCTGAAGGAAGTATATGAATTGTGACGTTACCTGATTACATTGTTGGCCATGTAAACAGCAGATTGATGTTTATATTGTTTCTGTATTTTTTGGGGTCAGGTTGCAGATGTTCGATTTCCTTTTTTCTCTCTGCTTGCTGTAAGAGGAGGAGACACTGAGGAGAGACGATGCCGGTTCCCCCACCGCCCCCTCCTCCCCCACCCCCGACCCTGGCTCTGGTAAACACACACACAACTTAGCTTCTGAACGGCAGTGCTAAATGGGGGGAAAAAACCAAATAATAAAAATTCATGTTCAAAAGTTTACATTAATGTAGTGTGTTGCCTTCTTGAGTACGTCCATCTAGATCTGGTTTACATCAGATCCTCTACGCATCCATGAACCAGAAGAGTCGTCATGCACCTCCATAGCTGACGTTAGAGCGCATAGAATACATCTGTGTGTTTGTGTCTGTAAACAGGCCAACACGGAGAAGCCCACCCTGAACAGATCTGAGCAGCAGGGCAGAAACGCTCTACTGTCCGACATCAGCAAAGGAGCCAGACTCAAAAAGGCTGTTACCAATGACCGCAGTGCGCCTGTACTCGAGAGTAAGAAGCCACACTGACACACACACACACACACACACACACACACACACACAGACATACACATGCACACACTCTATTATCTCTAAATCCACTTATGCCCCATGAACACGTTATGATAGTATGTGTTTTTGTGCTCATATGATGTGCTTTCATTTATTTTGACAGAGCCCAAAGGAGGAGGAGGAGGAGGTGGAGGGGGTGGAGGGGGTGGAGGAGGGGGTGGAGGAGGGGGTGGGTTTGGAGGTGGAGCTCCGGGAGGATTTGGAGGTTTGTTTCAAGATGGTATGCCAAGGCTGCGGTCCACTAGGGATGGTAAGGCTCACACCCACCCCACCTACAGACAGACAGACAGACAGACAGACAGACAGGCGGGCAGACAGACAGACAGGCGGGCAGACAGACAGACACACACACACACACACACACACACACACACAGGCATGCACAGACACAGTAAGACACACTTCACAGCACTATTGTTATGCATAACATCATGCCATTCTTGCCAGATGAGCTGTCATGGGCTCTGAAATTGGTTACACAACATTTACATTTAAAGGCCCTGTATCCCTTTTTTGTATATCTTAATTTTACCTCCAAAATAATAAGTAATAATAAGTGTCTCTTATTTTAATGGGGTTAATTTTCTGGCCCTTTTCATAGCAGTGAGTATACTATAGCTTCATTACAGTATTATAAAATAGGGCTTTATTACAGTCTAATAGAGTAGAGCTTTATTGCAGTATAATAAAATAGAGCTTTATTACAGTCTAATAGAGTAGAGCGTTATTAAAGTATAATAGAGTAGAGTTTTATTACACTATAATAGAGTAGATCTTTATTACAGTGTAATAGAGTAGAGCTTTACAGTATAATAAAGATCTTTATTACAGTATAATAGAGTAGAATAGAGCTTTATTACAGTATAATAGAGTAGAGCTTTATTACACTATAATAGAGAAAATCTTTATTACAGTGTAATAGAGTAGAGTTTGATTACACTATAATAGAGTAGATCTTTATTACAGTGTAAGAGTAGAATAGAGCTTTATTACAATATAATAAAGTAGAATAGAGCTTTATTACGGTGTAATAGAGTAGAATAGTGCTTTATTACGGTGTAATAGAGTAGAATAGTGCTTTATTACGGTGTAATAGAGTAGAATAGATCTTTATTACGGTGTAATAGAGTAGAATAGATCTTTATTACGGTGTAATAGAGTAGAATAGTGCTTTATTACGGTGTAATAGAGTAGAATAGTGCTTTATTACAGTATAATAGAGTAGAGTAGGTCTTTATTACAGTGTAATAGACTAGAATAGTGCTTTATTACAGTATAGTAGAATAGAATTGAGAGTTATTAATAGCTATACAACCTGCTTTTTTCATTGTCTCTCTTATTTTCCTTATTTGTAGACTCTGGTCCCGTTCGACCCCCCATCCTTCCTCCTGGTGCTCGAAGTTCTGGTCCACGTCCATTTGTGGGTGGTACTAGCTCCACCCCACGTTTCTCCGGGCAACGTAATGGCCCTTCTGACTCTCCACGTCTTCGAATGACACCTCCACGCTCGGAAACCCCTGGAGGGCTGCCTCCACCCGTTCCTAACACTCCACGGCCCAATCAGAGCAGTGTACAGAATCGAGGACCTCCCCCTCTGCCTGGCGGACCCCGCTCTACTCCCCCACCTAATCCTTCTGGAAGACAAATGGCACCCCCACCTGTTCCAGGCGGACGTCCCTCCTCCAGTCCTTCAGCCCCGCCTCCTGTGCCTCATTCCAGCCGCCCTCCTCTTCCCCCAGCTCCTAGTCGAGGAGAGGACCGCCCACCACCTGTTCCCCCTGGCAACCGCCCATCCATGGCCCTCCCACGCGATAGCCCGCCTCCTCCCCCTCCTCCTTCTGCCAACAGCAAGCCACCTCCACCTCCTTCCTCATCTCGTGGGCCAGCAAGCTCCGCTCCTCCACTGCCACCAGGACGACCAAAGCCCAGTGACGAGAACACGCCACGTCTTCCTCAGCGGCACCTGTCTCTCACTCCTCATGGACCGTCCCCTCCCATGCCCGGGAGGTCAGGCCCACTTCCTCCGCCTCCCTCTGAGAGACCGCCCCCTTTGGGCCGGAGTCCGTCTGGGCGAACCGGTAACGAATTTCTGTGTGGATTTTAGCACATCTTTTCTTTCCATGTGTTTTATATCTCTGAGACTGTTTTATTATCTCTGTGTTTGTTCAGGTCCCCTCCCACCTCCACCGCCTTCTGGACGACCAGGAAGCGTAAGTGTGAGACCATCTGCAGCCCCGCCACCTCCGAGCAGAGTAGGGTCAGAGCCTCCTCGTGCCGGCAACAGACCGCCCCTCCCACCAGACCGACCCACTTCTGGAGGACCGCCCCCTCCTCCTCCTCCAATGGGCAATGGGTACCACAGTCAGGGTGCAGGTATGATATGTGCTTCTGTGTCCATATCTGCTTTAATTACGATCAAGTTCGTGTTAATGTAATGTTGTTTGGGTGTGTTTTATACAGACGAGTGGGAAGCACGCTTCAGTTTCCGACCCGTGTCAGATTTCCCGCCCCCAGAGCCCTACATCCCCTGTCAGAAAACGTACCCCAGCAAATTGGGCAGGAGTGACGGCAGAGGTAAACATTCGCGACTTTTTGTTATTGTTTTGTGATTTTGTAACATTTTGCTATGTTTAGAATAAAGGTATATAATGATGGTTTTCAGCTGTTAATGAAATAGACCCTTCAATAAGACACGTCACTCTGATGACATACATAAACACAAACATAGTGAGAGACTATAGTGATGTTTAATGGATGTGGTTGAGGATGTTGTTTAGATTAAAGTAGTATAGTTATGGTAAATGCATATAAAGTAAAAACAGTGCATTGCATTTACATGAATATGTATTAAAAATAGTACATACTTGTGTGCCAGTGAATTGCTTAGCTCATTCTCATAGCTGTTCTGTTTATACTGTTTATAATTCGTGGCATTTTTCCCCCATGCTGTCAGTGTTAACACTTCTCTGCTTTGTGCTTCGTGTGTGTGTTTTAGGTTCAGTGAAAAAGGAGCGAGGTGCTCCCCCGTTGCCGCCCATTCCCAGATGAAGGAAGTAGACTGGACGCTCAGGGACACCTTGCCTCTTCCTCTATATTTGTTGTTCATTATTTCTTCCTCCTCAAACATTTTTTTTTTTGCATGTGAGGCACTTCCTTGCTGTTTGTTTGAACATACTATGCCATACATTGTTTACGACGAAGTCACATTAATGTCAGCGCTCGGCAGTTTTATACAATTGTACACACGAACAAACGTTTGCCCATGAAACACCACGCAGTGCCTAACCTGTTCACATTGCTGGGCCAATGTTTGATATTCTTCATGTTTTTCTGTGGGTGGGAATGTACTCGTACTTGTAGTTTAACACACGCACAGCTATTACACCATGTAATGAATGAATGAATAATCTGAAAGGGCAAGAATGAGCTCCACAAAGCCTTTATATACCTAATCTCCTTCATTATTCTCCCTCTTATAGCATTTATTCTCTTCCTTCTCCCACTAAATGTATTCATCAGGATCAGTTTTGATTGGTGGAAACACTTGATGTGGTTGATGGAAGAAATGTGTTGCCTTAGTGTGTGTGTGTGTGTGCGTGTGCGCGTGTGTAAAACCATTTGAAGTCTGCTTTCTGTATACACAAGGCTCCAGTGATCAACACAAGCTCTACAATGCTAAGTTCTCTTTTTCATTTATTTTCTACCTACTTTATGTAACACTTAAAGGAATAATGCAGCATTTTTCCAAGATAATCTTTCTCTTGATCCATCATGTCCATAGAGTATGTGCGATTATAGCAGGTAAGAACGAACTTACTCGTTTTCTCGTACTGGGAAAATAAGGGAAATCCAGTTTCCTCACAAACGAAAACACTTCGGTCAGTAAACATTAAAATACATGGTGATATAACAAAACTACAACCTTTGGACTATAATGAACGTGCTAGGATGAAGCAGATGTGGTAGAATATCTCCTATGGAGTTCTATCTCAGTTTTATCCATTATCCATACGAAGTCAAATTCTTTCCTCTAAAAAGTATTCTCTGAAAAAAAAAAAAAAAAAATCTCTGAAAGCCTAAATGATGGAATTTGAACTTAATTTACAAATCTCTTTGCTTGAAGAATTCATGAAAGCGTTCTGCAAAAAGTTAAACAACTCCCCTTAGACTTTTATTCATGACTTTGAGGTAAACAGTTAAAAAAATAATAATAATTAAGTAATGATGGTTTATGGTAATCGCACATATACTATCAGTGTGACCGGTAGAGACGAGGTTGAAAATTTCTGGAGTATTCCTTTAATCCTTGCTGCCATCTTTTTCCTTACTGAAGAGAAATCAGGTGTGCGCTTAGAGCCTTGTCTGATTCCAGAAACATGCAATACTCCGTGTGACTGAAGATTACTGGGAAGTGAGTTGATATCGTAATATGAAGGATGTGCCTTATCATGATCTTTATGTCTGTGTATAAGGATATTTGTCTAGAAGAAACAAAGACGACCACAGAGTGCCTTTTTTTTTGTGTTTATTTTTAAACGTCGATTCTATTTTCCTCATGTTCATTTCTGTACATTCAGTATTAATACAACCGTTGTATAATTGACAAGATGTGTTTAGTGTTTAAAAAGTGCACTTTTTTGTATGCACATATCCATGGACTGTACACTCTATATAATAAGCAAAGACGCTCTGGGTGAACATGTCACACCTTGCCATAATTTGACTGAATCTGATATAGGAAATAAGTTTGTGTGCATTAGCTAGGTTTAGACAGGATAAAGTGTTACCTTGTATCTTCTGATAATCCTGCCTATTGTCAGGCCCTACAGTCTCATCTGCCTTTTTTTTTTTTTTTTTTTTTTTTTTTTTTTTAAATTTCAGTTAAACTTGTATATAAGCAAAAATGCACAAACTCTTGTCACAAGAAGTCACAAAGCGAAGACCAAAAAAAATCAAACCGAACCTCTGGATTGAAGTGTACAATTCTGAAAAGCTGAAGGTTTATGAAATATTTTAAGGCGGGTTCACAGTTTCTATCTGAGTATGTTTTGCACCCGTGCCTGTCAGCAATGCCTCAGTGGTGTTACTGACCGAGGCACATGCAGCGGTACTTCAAGACTGTTTTCTTTTTCCTCCACCATTGTTTTATTTGTACTCTTTGTTTTCTTGGTTTGTTCCAGCTTCTCTGCTTGTGCCTTCGTTCATTTGTGTGGAACATGAAAACGTGGTTGAGGTTTTCTAAATAAATGTTGAAGTGAACCTTTTACGTTGTCTGTTCACAATATAAATGGATATACATAGTACATATACATAGTCGATGATATATTTATATACAATATATAATATGCAGTATTTTGTTATGTGATCTACTTCCAACAATTTATAATACATTTAAGGGAGGCATGTGATGTTTCCATATGGAGTGAAGCTGTTGATGTGAGATGTTTAATATTAGGGAGAAAATTCATATCATTGAGATGGTTCCCAGCACCTTAAATAATATGCACAAAGAGTGATGTTTGAAAAATCCTAAACTCCCAAAGAGTTGTGCCATTTGTGTCCCCTCATCTTAATAAATGTGCCAATCCTGTCATGTAAGCATGCCACTCGTGTTTCAAATTCACCTGGAGTTTATGGGTTCTTTTCAGTTAATAATCCCATTGAGATCCAGTGATTTTACAGGACAAAGCGTCCCAGCGTGTTCATCAAACAAGTCACACAGATTTTGGACAGATACCATGAAACGTTGAGGTGTCAGTTTGAACCTGAAGCACAAAAGACACAACATATTTATGTTGTAAAATGGTCTAAAAGAATGTAAGTAATTTTTTTCCTGCTGACGCTTATGTATTGCACTTTTTGTTGGAATAAGAGTCGCAGGAACAATCCACCACTGATTACTACAATTTGCAGATGATTCAATTAATCCTGGATGTAAATCCAGCCAGCCTGGATGCTGGCTTATAAATCCCCACATAAATGTTTTATTTGGACTAAGAGAAGTACTCAGTTTATATTCCATACAATACTGCATTGGGTAAACAATTTTTTTGCATGGTTATGGTTGTTGAATTTCATAATCGATTTGGAAAAGCAATCACAATGCTATAAAGAATAAACAATGATTTGGTGTTACAATTGTTGATAGTTATTATATGCATAAATAATGTAAACTGGAATTTTCTGACACATTAAAAAATATATATATTCTATGGGTTGAAGAAAAATCGATGGCTCCAATAAATAGGCAAAATATTTTTTGCACAGATTTATTTAATACAGCTCATATTTTAATTGTACTAAGGGGTGTTTTACGGATAACCTACTGTAGTATAATTTAGGCCTACAGTATATGAGTTACAATTGAAGCCAAAAGCATATTTGATATTTATATAAAATATAGTATATCTGATGAATTATTATACTGTATTAAACTCGGCTAAACCGTCCTCGACCAACCACACTCAGAAAGCTACGGCTACATCAGACAACCAATAGTTGAAGAGAGTGGGTGGGGCTAGTTGTTAGACGCAATCATATAGGCTACGCGGAGTATCAATCAATTAGCGACATGGCGCTGGATATATAATGGTTACCAACATAGCACAGATGGCTAAATAGCGATACATTCGCGGTTAGCAAATAAAGTAAGGACGTAAAGTGAGGAAAGTTTGCACGTTTAGTGAATACAAGATGCTCTCACAGTGCTTTAAATGAAAATAATGAACGCCGTTTCGTGAAGGTACGTATATAAACCATATCACAACATTACTAACGTCATGATGTTGAGTAAGTAAATGTATAGGCTATAGCTTCAAATGTTAATTAAGAATTAGCAACCTAGTTCATTTTAATAACTTCCAAGTGTAATAGTTTGGAGTGTGCACAATAAATCATAATAAAATAAATTATATTGCGCTGGCACGTCAAAGAGTACGTGTGTATTTGTATAGTCGCGAGTTTTCTGTCCATGAACACATTTAGTCATGAGTCTGACCCCATCTTAAAGAGAGAATAATTAGCCTAAACATTTTATATAGGTTTTGGTTGATATGTATGTTTTGGAGTGTTTTAAAATGTGATGTATTTATACTTTTTCCCCCATTTCCTGTCATCTCTATTAGACAACCTGTCAGTGACTCTGATGCCATCATGGAAGGAGGTCATTATGTCACCATTCATGGCCAAAACATTACCCACAATCCTCTGGCAGCACCGGCCATGTCCATCGAAAGGCTGTTCCCGGCGCTGCTCGAGTGCTTCGGCATCATTCTGTGCGGCTACGCGGCAGGCCGCAGTGAGCTCATCAGCACGGGACAGACCAGGAGCCTGGGCAGCTTCGTGTCATGCTTTGCGCTTCCGGCGCTGCTCTTTAGAAACATGGTACAGCTCCAGTTTGGCAACGTGGTGTGGTCGTTCCTGTGGAGTGTGCTGATCGCCAAGGTGTGTGTGTTTGCGCTGGTGTGTGTCCTCACGCTGCTGGTGGCGAGTCCGGAGGGTAGGTTCGGGAAAGCGGGGCTGTTTGCCATCTTCGCCACGCAGAGTAATGACTTTGCACTTGGATATCCGATAGGTGAGCAAACGTCAATCTCGCAAAGCCATACTTTATCATTTAATCCATCTAAAGCCATAACATCATTTTAAATCGACGTTTTTGTCCCTCAGTGGACGCTCTGTACCACATCTCTCACCCTGACTATACACAGTACCTGTATTTGGTGGCTCCGGTGTCTCTGATGCTTCTGAATCCGGTGGGTTTTGCTCTGTGTGAGCTCCAGCGTTGGAAGCAAAGCCCTGACCACAACCACAGCAAGCTGCACATCATCTCTACTGTCCTTCTCCGTGTACGTTTGTGTCTATGAGCCACTGATTTCTTAATAATGAAGCAAAAATATGTGTTCACGTGTCTTGTATGTGTTTTCCAGGTGGCTAAGAATCCGATCGTGTTCATGGTTCTGGTCGGGATTGTCTCTCACTTCCTGTTTGGTGGGCGTGTCCCTCTGTTGCTAGGGGAGTTTGTGGATGGATTAGCTGACTCGTTCGGAGGGGCGGCGCTCTTTTACCTGGGCTTGACGATGGTGGGGCAGATGGGTAGAGTTACCCGCTCAACAGGAGTCACCCTCATTTTGCTTCTCACAGCTAAACTGTGAGTGTGAATATACAGCATGTATCGCATTATAAATGAGGTTATTTCAGGGTGGTCCAATCCGACAGGGGTTCATTTGCAATACGAGTTGGTGAGTTAGGGCAAACAGGAGGCAAAGCGAAGCAGTTGGGACCAGACAACATGTAGAGTTTAACTTTACCTACTATTGAGAAGAAAAGCAAAAAGTCTTTATGATTACAGCAGGTCCAAATCTAGACTAACCCGTTGAGATTTTCCATTTTAATGTTTACCGCACTAGTTAAGCGTTACCACTCGAGTTACGTGTACTGCTTACTGATGCTTAATCTGCAACGTGACCTCGCAGTAACTTTCAATGTGCGTGAATGTGTTTACTCCAGCCTGTTGATGCCGTTGATGTGTAAAGACACGTTGGAGCTGTTGGATGCCGGCAACTCCAGTTCTGTGAACCACACTAGTCTGTCGGACTACGCTTTCCTGTACGGCATCTTCCCCACTGCGCCCAGCGTGGCCATTTACGCCACTCAGTATAACATGCAGCTGGAGGTGGTGAGTTTTACGTTTATACACCGATACAAGAGGCAAATCAAATGAGCACAAATTCCGTAGAATGTGTAAGGGATGAAACATTTAGGAGTTATAGGTATTTTTATCCTTTTACGGGTACAGATGTGTCTTATGGATTATATAGCGAAGACTCGGAATGCACGATGCACAAAGCATGATATTTCGGGAGGGATTATCCAAATGGCAGAAAAACAATAATACATTGTATTTGTAAATACATCCCTGTATTCACTGCATTCATGTGTGTTAAGTTACTGATTTATATATTTTTTTAATAAACAAAAAAATGAGCATTATAAATTAGAACTATGCAAAAAAAAAAAGAGGAAGCATTTCTTTGTCTCTTCTGACCAAGAGGAATGTTTAAAGTACTTCTGCAAGTGTAAGTCTTTCCCAAAGGTTAATATCTTTATTTTTTTGTGTATGTCTGCATTTGTTTTTTTTTTTGTATATGTGTGTTTAAAGGTGACCTCCGGTATGGTTATCAGTACGTTACTGTCCGCGCCCATTATGTACCTGTCGGCATGGTTACTCTCCATCCCCTGGATGGAGGCAACGCACCTAATCTCCGAGCTGCAGGAGGTCAGCTTTAACATCAGCATCATCAGCATCATCGCACTGGTGAGCGTGTGTGTGTGTGTGTGTGTGTGTGTGTGTGTGTGTGTGTGTGTGTGTGTGTGTGTGTGTGTGTGTGTGTGTGTGTGTGTGTCTGTCAGTGAATTGAAAGTTGCTTTACCTCACTCTAAGTGGCCTTACCTCTTACCTCACTGGCGCTAAATGTTCATCTGTACCAGAAGCCTGAAATCCAAAGGTACCTAGGACTGATTTAAAATGTTCTGGATGAAGGTTTGCTGTTACATAGAAAATGTGGACGTGTGTAACCGAAGATGAAGTGTATAAGAATTTTTAAGAGGATTAGTAATCAGAACCATTAGAATTCCACACTCTCAACTGTGCTAATTGTGTGTGTGTGTGGGGGGAATGAATTGGCATGACAGGTGTGGACAGTTGCCATCATGGTGCTCAGCAAGAAGTTCAAGAGGTTGCCTCATATGTTCACAACAAACCTTTTCCTCGCTCAGGTGGGTGTACACAGCCACACAGCTTCCTTGCATCTCCTCCTTACTTATCCCCTGTTATTTTCATACTCTGTGTGTGTGTGCGTGCCTGCGTGTGTGTTTCCTCTTGCAGCTCTTGGTGTGTGTGTCGATGAGCTTGTGGAAGTTTGTGGTTCAGCAGGAGAATGTACTGGGACAGATCCTCACTTTCACTCTCCTCTATGGAGCGCTGTATAGCACCTATGTTTGGACAGGTAACACACACACACACATACAAGTTTTGTAGCCAGAGATCTATTCCAGTGTATACAAAAATAGTCTTCCCTTATGATTACAGAAAAAATATTTATTTTATGAATACGATCTTTTTTTTTTTTTTTTTTTTTTTTTTCTTTCCCCCCCCCCCCCCTCTCTCTCTTATGTGTAATGCATCACTGATGAGTTTTGAGCAAGATGGTGTATATATAGCCATGACTTGCTCCCTTTGATTCATTTCATGCAGTCATTTAGTCATGGTTTATTTAATAACCGGGAATTTAGTATAGTATTCAGGACGTAGTATAAAATTTAAAAACGATAATTTTTTTTTTAAAAACCCCATTTGTTTAGTACAAATTTGTTCCTTTTCAATACTCTGGAAAAGATTCTGTGCCAGATATCAGATACAGATGTGATTGCTTTTCATTTGTGACATGAGGAAAATGTTCCAGACTGAAAAGCAAAGCACTTTTAATTGCATTGCGTTGCTCTTGTGGTGTTATCCCCTTCAATGGAAAATTATCTGCAAGGGATTTTTTTAAAAAAAGAAATAAAACTCTGACTTCGGAATTGAATGTAATTCCCTGTTGCGTTTCACTTTCGTCACAGTGTTGCACTCGTGCCACACTGAAATGCAACCACTGTCCAATCAGTGGAGTTTATATTGTGTATAAAACAAAGAAGCCGATGCCCTCACACTGCTCGTGACTGCTGACCATATTGTTGTTTGTTTTGTTTTTTTTGGAGTTGTGATTAGTCTGTGTTGTGTAGTTGTGTAGATCATGTGTTGTGTTGTAGGTTTGTTAGCGTTCTCGCTCGCTCTACTGAAGAAGAACGAACAGCTCAAAGTTCCACCTGTCGTCTTCATCCTTCTCGGCTGGGGGTAAGAGTGTGTGTGTGTGTGTGTGTGTGTGTGTGTGTGTGTGTGTGTGTATGCTGCACAAGTCTTCCTCACTATAATCCAATAAACGTGCAAGTCGAGTTCCAGTTTGTGTTCTCCATAATGGAGGCAGAAATGGAAACTACGGTCTTCGTCGAAATCGACGGACGAACTCGTGTGTGTGTGATGCTGCCATAATGTAGAACACTTTGCATGAATTTAGATGAACTACATGCAGCCTGTGTGTGTGTGTGTGTGTGTGTGTGTATTACAGGCTGCCGTTTCTGATTGTGGCCTTGTTGCTTGCGGCTGGTGAGAGAGTGAGTGACACCGCTGACGCCACTTTCTTCTACGGCAGGGGGCAGGTATGTCACTGTGGTGCACTTTGACCTTTTGTTGGTTTTGTAAATCAATACTTAACTTACCTTAACACATCTTACAGTATTTTCACTTAAAAATAAAATGTTACTCCTCTGTCTATCACTTTGTCTGTTTTTTTCTCTTTTTCTCTCTGTCTTTATCTTTCTGTTGCTCTTTCTGTCTCTCTGTCCTTGTATCTCTCCATTTCGATCTCTCTCTCTCTCTCTCTCTCTCTCTCTCTCTCTCTCTCTCTCTCTATATATATATATATATATATATATATATATATATATATATATATATATATATATATATATATATATATATATATATATATATATATATATATATATATATCGTTCTCTCTGTCTGCATGTTACTTTGCTCTCTCTGTCATTCTTTTTCTCTACATCATTCTCTCTGTCTGTCTCTCTATCTATGTCACGTTCTCTCTCTGTCTCTCTCTCTCTGTCTGTTTGTCACACTCCCTCTCTCTCTCAATGTCGCCCTCTCTCTCTCTTTCTCTACATCTTTCTCTCTCTCTCTCTGTCTGTCTTTCTCTATACATCTTTCTCTCTCCATGTCGCTGACTCTCTCTCGCCCTCTCCCTCCCTCTAAGATCATCAGCAGCGTGGTGGTTTCGAGCTGTAGCATCCTTCTTGGCGGAGTGTCTCTGATGGGCCTCAGTCATGGTTCTCAGGAGGAGCAGAATTACCAGGTCCTAGAGCAGAACTCGATGTCAGGCACCACAGAGGACGTCAGAATCCCGGCTCGACCCAAGGACCGTGGTTCAGCTGAGTTCATGCCGTCACACAGCAGTACGAACAGAGGTGCATGTACATAATAAAGGAATACTTCCCCATTTTCAACCTAATCTCTATCCGCAACGTCTGTAATGTATTACCGCAGGCAAGACAAAAAGTCATTTTGGTTATTTATGTGCGATCAGGTGGAAACTAATGGTGCATTAGTTCGTTTGAATCAGCTGGTTGGGTTCTCACCTGACTAAACAACCACGCAGATAACACACCAGGGTTGTAGTTAAACACAAGCACCACACATCTGGGGAAAAAGCACCCTTGCCTGTGGTAATTGTACATAAGCTATGAATGTGGTAGATAGAGATTAAAAAAATGATTGTGTGTGTGTGTTTTCAGGTCAGGATGACACGATGCCTGATACAAGAGTAGACCGTCTGAACGACACACCAGCACCACCAACAGGTAAGATTAATACATGTAGAGTGAGAGTTTAACATTATCTGTGTTGCTGCGTCACTGTTTACTACGGCTGCAGCTAACAATTATTTTCATAATCAATTACTTGGCCGATTATTTTTTCGATGAATCGATTAATGGGGGCGGGCTTTTGGTACCGTTTTTTTTCCCATTTATTTAAAATAAAATCCGCTGTGTTGCATCCATTTGTGTTACAAATATAAACTTCAGACTAAAACTTTACACAACTGTTTGTCCAATTATATACAACAGAAAATAATCCATTACACACAGACACACAAATGTGTATATATATATTATTAATTTATATAAGTTTATATATATTTTGTATAATAATATAAAATTACTTTTTTTTTAATGGATGCACAAAAAGCATTAAACTACGGTCATAAATTAATAATAAAAGCTCCCTTTTCACTGCAGCTTGTGGTTTGTTATTCACTGCCTTTAGGCATGTTGTGTTTACTTTTGATCATAGTGTTTTAATTAGATATTACAGATCTTACTTGCGCTCCCACTCTATCACCTCACGCTGCATGGCGCGTGAGGAGCCAAACGCAGCCTCATTACTAACACATCACTTCTGTCATAATAAAGAACAGAATTTACACTGATGCAGCATATAATGACAATAAACTAAAATTAAACTAAACCTTTTAAGCAACTCGCGAGAGCATCACTGTCATGCTTCCGTGCTACACAAACTCCGCTTTCTAAAGTTAGATCTTCTCGGCGGTGTTTAATATAAAAAGCTCCCGTGCCTTAGCGGATTTGGAGTTCGCGCACCTTTCTTCCTCAGTCGCGGGACGATTTCGCCTCTGTCTGATGGTGACTGGGGTCATGTTGGGAATAAAAGGTAACGTTGACAAACGGTAAACTGAAGAAAGTCATTGTCGGTGACTCTGGGTATTAGGCTAAAGCTAGCGGCGTCACATTACATGCTTATGACATCATGCGCCGTCGACTAGGAAGCGGCTTATACTTCCAGTTAGTAAAAAAAAAAAAAACGCTAGTGTTCCATTTTAGATGATATTACCTTTCTAAAATTCACACACTAGACGGTAGAGTACGCAGTGCATAGCGAAAGTGTATAGTATGTATTTAGTATTTACTCCCGAAGCGTGTTTTCGGAACAGAAGTAACGTAATGAGTAAACGCACCCCGTGCAGCACACAGACCAACTAATCCATAATGACATTCATTGACAATGATTTTCATAATCGATTATTATCGCTTTTATCGTTTAGTTGTTGCAGCTCTACTGTTTACACACTCTGCTGTGCGTTACAGTGTGGAGTTGTGTGCAGTGTCATCATGTGTGTAGTAACTGTAGCCTCTCCTTCAGGTGTAGCACTGACTGAAGCGTCCGAGTGCATGCGTGTACAGGAGGAGAGACAGGTGGCACGTCATGTGCTGCTCTGTCTTCTGCTCATTGTCAGCCTGCTCGCAGTGAGTTCTGGCTCACATACACATATACACGCACACACACACATAATATACACACACAGCTTTTTTTTATTTCAACAAACAAATCATTACAGTATCGTCAGCTTCTTATTCTCAGATAAACTTGAGTCATTCTTTACTAATGTGTCTGAAATGTCTGAGTGAGTAATCTGAAGCGACAAGTTAGGATTAAAACGCTTGGGGGCATGCGGTTATAGGAAAATCATCAATAGTGGTGATGCTGAGATACTATTACTACCATGAAGTCGATTCATTGCCAATAAGAGCATTAGAGATTGACCGATAATCGGTTTTATCGATATTTTCCCTGATTATTTAAGCATTTTTCAATAATCAGATATCGCTTTTGTAATATCAGATCCACCGATAAATGGAATTATTTTTTATTTTATTATTTTTTTCTCACTGTTTTTTCGTTTTTGTTAGAATTATTTTTGTGCTTTATTTGTTTACCTGTTTGTTTACCTTATCGAAGCTTTTATTTAAAAAAAGACACTTTAGTAACAGTGCACTTTATTTTTTATTTTTTGCGCTCTTTCAAACCCCTGTTTCTTAGTGTATAAATAAGAGTTGTTTTGTCTGCAAGGAGGAAATGAAATTGACAAAATTGTTATTAATAAAAACGGTTTGTTCAGTGGTGCTATCATTGTGTCAAAAACAGAAGTAAAACAAATAAATAAATATCACTTCTGCATATCAGTTATCAGGCACATAAACATGCAAATCATCGGTCGATCTCTAAAGAGCATGTCTTGACGTGGTTTAATCCACTCATGCCACCACAGCACTTTGCCAAAGATTACAAATTTTCATTTCTTAAAGAACCACGCTTCATACTTTTTATCTGTTTATCTGCAAAATAAGTCCGAAGATAGAATGTCATGTCAAAAAAATTATTCGATTTTGGATAGTTGTGTTGTTGCAATTAATTGTAGGCACGGTATAGGCAGATTTTTCCTCTTTTCATCGCAAACGCACAAGGTGTGGAAACTGTACAGGTTAGCAAGTCACTACATTATATGTAGTGTACATCGAAATATTGTTAACGATATATTTGTCACACTAAAAAAAAAAGTTGACTCTGATGAAAAGACTAGCTCGGTGCTCCAGTTCTGAGTCTGCTCTTTTTTTTTTCTCGAGTGTAGAACCTGTCCAGCTGCCTCTGGTGGCTTTTGAACAGCGATCCTGGACGGCTTTACCTTGAGCTGCAGTTCTTCTGTGCCGTGTCCAATTATGGACAGGTATGGAAACACGCACACATTCCACAGAACTTGAAGTATAAGTATCGCTTCATTTGATACATTAGTAGTAATTACTAAACTTCTTTTTCAGGGTTTAATATCTTTCGGGATGTTCGGGCTGGATGAACATCTTATAATTTTACCGTTTAAAAAGAGGTGGGTGGTGAAAAAGTTACCACAACACAAACCATATAGCAACACAAACCATAGTAATGTAATAAGGAGTTATGCTTTATGTGTGTGTGTGTGTGTGTGTGTGTGTGTGTGTGTGTGTGTGTGTAGGCTGGCAGCACTGTTGGGTGGAGCACAGGAAGCTAGTAGAGCTCCATCCACCGTTCCTGAAGAGATACGGCTGACTTGCACGCAGTTCGTCCGCTACCATAAAAATCAGTGTGTGCAGGACATTGTACACAAGCGAAGGTTTGTGAGAAAATATTCAAAACAAAGTTCCTTTAAGAGATTTAATCTCGTCTTCGCCACTTCCTTCATGGTTCGGTTCTTTAACTTCTGGGTCTCGTGGCACCTTTCATCCTCACAGAAATGCATTATTGCCTTTATTAAGCATGCTCATTTCTATCGTCATGAACGATAATGCATTTCTTTTTCTCTCACCCTGTGCATGGACTTTGTAACACATCTGTCCTTCCATCTTTTCTCTCCCATTTCCTCTTTTTCCCCCTCTCTCAGTGGATCAGCAGATTCTCTCTCGGGATCTGTGGGTGAATCCTTGCTTTGATTGACAGGTGTGCTGCTGGTTGCTTCCTGGGCACTGAGCTTGTTGATTGGCTACCTCATGTAGGCGTGGTCAGAGACAGAATCACCACCTTTTTGTGTGGGGTTCAGCTGCAGGAGGGCGGAGTCACTGAACAAGTCACGTGTCGGATTCGGTTTCTGTGACGATGGGGCAATCGTATCGTTTCTCAGAAGAGGCAACCGGGACGTCACCACACGCATCGTAACATTCGTTTCTTCTTCCAACAGAAATCGCATTCTATTGCATGGTGTGCCAAAGGTAACGGAGAATCCACGTTTCTTTTATTAATGCTAATAATCCTTCTAGGATGTTTTTTCCAGCAGTGTTTTGGTATTGCCATTGTGCAAAGTTAGCATGAAAATAGACTAGAGTTCAATAAATTTCCTTTACAAGTGTTGACGTTAAGGTCAAGGCAAACGTCCTGCAATTTCAAAATGTGTGGCAGAAATTGATGATGAACATGTAATACATGTATAATCATGTTTACAAGATGAGTGGCTGACCATATAGACTCATGTGAGGGTTGTGATATCAAGTCTGAATCTGTACTGGAATCTGAGCTTTCCAAACTTAACGTCATGCATATAGCACAAAATTCATGCAAAAGACAACCGCAATTCTGAAAATGTTGGGACAGTATGGAAAATGCAGGAAAAAAAACAGTCATTTGAAAATTCAGTTCACCCTGTACTATATTGAAAACACATTTTTGATGTTTTACTTTGTGAATTTAATTTATTTTTGAAAATACACACTCATTTCAAATCTGATGACTGCAGCACACTGCAAAGTTGGGACAGTCGACTGTTTACCACTGTGTAACATCACCTTTTCTTTGAATAACACGTATTAATCGTTTTGGACTGAAGACACCAGTTTGTTACGTTTAGCAAGCAGAATTTTCCCCCATTCATCAATTATGCATTTCTTCAGCTGCGAAACTGTACAGGGTCTTCGGTGCCTTATTTTGCGCTTCATAATGCGGCACACATTCTCAATCGGAGACAGGTCAGGACTGCAGGCAGGCCATGTTAGCACCCGCACTCTCTGCTTACGCAACCATGCACTTGTAATCCAGGCAGAATGTGGTTTGGCGTTGTCCTGCTCTGGATGGCAGCATATGTTGCTCCAAAACGTGTACATATCTTTCTGCATTGATGATGCCCTCACAGATGTGCAAGTTACCCATGCCATGGGCACTGACACACACTATACCATGACAGATGCTGGCTTTTGGACCTGATGCTGATAACAGCTTGGATGGTCCTTTTCCTCTTTGGCCCAGAAAACACAACGGCCGTTTTGTCCAAAAACTATTTGAAATGTTACTCGTCGGACCACAAAACACGATTCCACTGTGCTACTGTCCATCTCAGATGAGACCGAGCCCAGATAAGTCAGTGACAGATGTATGTCTTCTGCTTTGCATAGTAAAAAAGCCTTTTTTGGAGGCTACTTATATACTATGATTAGACGATTGCCTCACCTGTTTCACATCACCTTCTTAATTCAACTTGTCACATAGCTATTAGTCCTAAATTGCCCCATCCCAACTTTTTTGGAACGTGTTGCATGGATCAATTTCGAAATAAACGTTTACCTTCAAACAGCTATGCAGTTGATTAGGTAAAACATCAAATTCCTTGTCTTTATACGTTTTTTTGTTTAAATACAAGTCAAAGTACATTTACAAAATCTCTCCTCTGTTTTTATTAGCATTGTCCATTCTGTCCCAGCATTTTGGGAATTGGGGTTGTATGATCTCATGTGCACAATTTTACTTTGAAGAACCTGCAGGTATGTGACATTATCAGACAAATGTCTGATACGGTGCTTTCTTACTGATTAAATGTTGCATTTGATCTTAGATTTTTTTGGTGATTTCCTGTGAGTGTATATTACAAGTATACAATAGACGTGTACAGTACTGAACAGTACAGTACTGTTCAAAAGTTTAGGCACATGCAAAGATGCCTTTAACATAAGGAAATTAAATGTTTCTATATTTAAAAAAATACTGCAAAGAGCAGTAAACAGTAGTAAATGAAACAAAGTCAATATTTGGTGTGAGGGAAAAAAATAAAAATAGTAGTCTCTGGTACAGTGTGTGCAGTTTTATAAGAAAATGAGCTGTAAGTTTTATTGAGCATCTTGCAGAACCAGACACAGTTCTTCTGGAGAATTTGACTTTTGCACTTGCTTCTTATTTTTGCAGCAAAACTCAGCAGCCTTCATTGTGTTTTTTGTCTGAATAGTGTTCCCTTACGTAATATACTTCTTTCTTTACTGAAATACAAACATTTTTCTGTAACATTTCATTTTGTGCTGGAAAACTAATGTTTGGGAATCTAAAATGTTTTTCATATTGATTCAATAATCTAGAAGTCATTAAATAAATAAATAAATAAATAGGGTGCCTAAAACTTTTGCACAATACTGTATGTCTGTTCACTTAAATGAGGAAGTAAACAATTTGAATTGCATTGTAATCATGAGGTACTTTTTAAAATTTTTATTTCCTCTCATCAGGGTTGTTTTCCCTCTGTGTGTTGAAAGGTGACTGATCTGTTCATAAAATGGCTGCTGCCCTACTGTCCAACTTTTACTTGCCTGATTTTGCACGCGTTCAGTGCTATAGAAACTGTTGTTCGTGAACATTTAAGCAATTGTATAATTTTGTGATATAAATATGCTCCCAGGATTGTAAGTTTGTATGAACTGGACTGAAGATAAAAGCCTCTTCCAGAATCTGTGAACATTTTTTTTTTTTGTTCACGTATAACCAGGTGTTTCTTAAATTATGCAATAAATGTGCCACATTACAATGTGCTTGTTTTATTCAATTAAACGCAGGCATTGATTAAAAACACACACGGGTAATTTCTTGTACAGTATATTTTCCAGGATAGGCTCAGGATCCACCATGTCCCTGACCACTAGTTGAACAAGGATGAATGAATGATTTACAGTAATCTACAATCATATTATCAATGTACATTTTAGAATATTTAGAAAATTTTGTCTTGCACGCCTGTTTTATGTCTTCTACATCAGTGTGGCAGTAGAACAGATGAAAATCGGACCTCCAGCAATTTTTAAGAAAAAATAAATAAAACCTTTTTGTATTTAAGTAACACACCATAATAAGTAATAAACTATGTTTCTGAGGAAAAAATAAGAGAAACCATTTATCATTGTTCCAAAAAAAATACTTTCCATTTTAACCATCTTATCAATAATTTGATTTTCTCGACTGTATTAGGATGTTTTAAATAAGTGCAAACCTATGTTGTTGTTGTTGTTGTTGTTGTTGTTGTTAATATTATTATTATTATTATTATTATTATTATTATTATCATTATTATTATCATTATTATCATTATCATCATGTTTCATTTGCTGTCAGACCTCATGAACTGTTATCACCATTAACCATGTCCTGTTTCCCAAGGGTTTACATATCAGGAAGCACACATGAGAAAAACAGTAACACAAATGTTTGGCGACCTGCACAAATCAGGTAATGGGTATTATAATAATACACATAAGCAGTTAAAATGATGCTTTACACACAATAAGATCCTTCTGTAAGTGTCTCTAACCTTGTTAAACATTACAGGAAGAGAATCAGTGCTGTTATTGTCCCACAGTACAGGCATCTCAGTACTGTGTATTTATGGTAAGGGTTCCAATAATTTTGAAATCAGTGCTTTGTGGAAAGACTTGCACTATTTAAAAAAAAATATTTTTGTGTTTAAACTAAAGTATACAACGTCCCCGTGTGTTTAAGCTCATTTATACAATGTATGTATAACATTCTTTTAATAATGGTAATATTCGCACTGGTTCCCATGAAGGGTGCCAATACTTCTGGATGGGACGTGAAGGGATTTTGCCTCAAAATACCCGGATGTGAATTGTTAAGTCGATTCCCATATAGTTCTAATGACTCTAGATTTTTTTGTACATACAGTCAAATAATCGCATTTAACACCACTCAAGATAATCTGGAAATGTTTAGAGTTTAGAAACGACAAAACAATTTGAAATAACGGAAGCTCGTGTGTCCACGGAGGAAGTTTTCTCATTGAAAATCCACCAAGCGACAAAAACGTCATGACGCACTTAGCGTCGCAACGCCGTGACCGTGGCGTCACCCCAGATTCTGACCAATGGAAAGAGTTTACCGTTTTACACTTCCGGATTTCTTTTCGTGCCGTCGCTCGGAGTGTGCAAAGCGCGTGAGCTGTCCAACACACTGAAATTCCTCCTTCATAACCAGACATAGCCTTAAAACAAGGTGATACAAACATGAACATTGTTAAACCCATGTTTTTGCGTTAGTACGCATCTTTCGTTTTTTGGAACGTGCACGCTATTTTTGTGCTATAGTGCCAAGAGTGGCTAGGAAGCTAACATGCTAACTGTAAAGAAATGAATGGAGCTAACTGGAGGTATCGACTCGAGTGCTGCTATATGGAGATATCTGGCTGTGACAGAGAGAGATCCTCCTTCTGAGGAAGTGTTGGCAATGATATTAGAGCTAATTATATGTGTTCCTAATGAAATATGGGTTATATTTAGCTTGGCAGGCCAGCCTGGTCATCTTACACCTCCCCATCACCCCCTCTTAACTGAGATGTGGAGGCTATTTTGGGCATCAGCCCTCACTGTGTAGAAATGACAAGCAGACCAGAAAGAAAGTATCACTCTTAACTAACATTTGACAATGTAAATATTTATTGTGAATTATTATAGATTCATGAAGGGAAGAGTGCTGATATATTTCAGTCATGGCTCCCAAAAAGGTGTGCTCATCATGTGAAGAGAAATCACATGTCTTTGTGTATCCCTAATGAAGGTGTGTGAATTTTTCATTTTTTATTTATTTTTTTGCAGATGCCTCCGAAGAAGGGAGGAGATGGGCCAAAGCCTCCGCCTCTCATCGGACGATTCGGGACCTCGCTCAAAATTGGGATTGTTGGATTACCGAACGTGGGGTGTGTTTCATTTCTCCATATTTCATTCATGTAGTGACTGAAATGCCAGCCCATGTGTCTGTGTTTGTTTTTGATTTTAGGAGGAGATTTCTGATTCCTGTCTATATTTATGTGTGTCTTCACAGCTCGGAAATGTCTCGTGTAGTCACTAATTTAATATCTAACGTGAGGTCATGTCATACGGCAACAGTGGGCAAAGTTGTAGTTACTGTTTACCTTCTTCAATTAACTTCAATTAACTAAAAAAAAAAAAAATCCTTGTTTTGTCCTTGCATTAGATTGGCTGTTGGTGTGGCTGATTCTGAATTATTCTTTATCATTAGAGCTACTGTTTAAAAAAACAAAACAAAAGTTATCTAAAAAATATACATATCATAATTATCGACACCTCTAAGGGTATATTAGTTTGTAGACTTGACTGTAGTGCATTGGCGTTGACTCCTTAGTTTTCAACGCCTGGAATGAGTTCATCGACACCTTCGCTACGAATCCTGAATTCAGGACGCCCACTCGATGAATTGACACCTGACATTAACACCAAATATTAAAAAGATAATCGATTCAAATAATGAAGCTAACTGAGCAGAGGTTCTCAACCTTTTGTAACTAAGCCTCCCCTATCATGTGGCACGTGCCACATGATATATATATATATATATATATATATATATATATATATATATATATATATATATATATATATATATATATATATATATATATATCTATCTATCTATCTCTCTATATATCTCTATATATATATATCTATATATGTTTTAATAGATAGACAGATTTTTTTGCTTTTGTGTTTTTGTACTTTTTAAAAAATTACTTTTCAGAACTTTTCATTATGATTTTTATTTTTTATTTTTTACTTTTATAACTTTTATAAAACTATATAACGGACAGGTATGGAACATGAATTATCAAAAATGTGTCTGAACACTATAACTACTTTGAACTAGGCTGTAATAACGTGAACTGTTTTACATGTAAAACATGTTGTATTCCGTTCATTTTGCGTTCTTAAAACATTCGCATATGAATGCCGTAAACTGGGACGAAGGGCGTCTCTCGTCATCCATGACATTGTTAAATCTCCGGCTCTCAGACTCTCACTGAACAGAGCAGACACAGAGAGAGAGGTGAGAGTGCAGCGGGAAAGCAAGACCTCACCCTTGCAGGACAGTACAGGCCACATTTGGAAAGTCGCTAAGGTTTGTCTAAAAAAGTCGCTAGATTTGTCGTTAGGCACTTTTTTTTGGCAAAAAAAACTAAAGGGGTCTGAATAGTGGCTAAATTGGCAACAGTGGTCTGCACTGACAGTTAGATAAAGGCTAAGCTCTGCCTCTCCCCAGCAAAAAGAAAATACAGGGAACGTGGGGTTTTTCATTTATGCAAATTCTATTTGAAAAGCAGTAAAATACACCGAGTCCACAAATGACTCCCTGTCTGTGTTTTTTTTTTCTTCTTGAAAACAATTTGCGCCCCCCTTCCGATCTCTTCTTGTCCCCTTGGTTGAGAACCACTGCGTTAGAGGATGAGTCATGAAATTAGTTGGCATCTATTTTTTTATTTTTTTTCGTAGATTAGTTGTTTTGTCGCTAGTTATGTCACTACATGAAAGGATGTCGTCGAAACAATGACTTTTTAACAGCTTCTTTTTCACGTTTCCTGTAACATGGCAACAAGACATTGTCAGAGAGTCGTCATGGTTCCCATCAGGAAGTCATGGTTCGAGTTTTGCACGACGCTCTGAGCTTTGAATATCGGTGCATTGCTAGTCATTTATCGTTCTGAGCATCCGTTCAAGCGTTTGATTAGTGACTAGATCCGTAACAGTTTAATTAATTAAAACTTTTACCAATGAAGGGTGATATGGAGTGTTATCTGGTCTAAAAGTCAGATTTAGTTTTAGATTTTCAACTCATTTTGGTGTGTCCCCCCCCCCCCCCCCCCCCCCCACTTATGCGGTCTGTAATCTGAAAATTAATCTGTTTTTATCACATCTCACACATGCACCAGATAAAATGAGGTCACTCGCACAAGGCAGGGATCGGATTAGTGAGGATATGGCTTGTGTGGAGGGATCTGAAACTTGAGGCTGACAGTACAATGGATAATTTTTTTAAGCACATCATTAGCTTTACAAGTTAACGGCGAACAAGGCGTCAGTAAAAACTAGTTCATCCGCTAATGAGGTGATTATTTTTCCCTCTCTGGTCTGAAATTACATCTAAAGTAGCATTTATGTGTCGGCCTGTCACGATAATCACGTTATCGACTTATCGTATGATATATGGATGCGATCTGATCATTTTTGAAACTGAACAATGAATGTACACTGGTAAACTGAAGCTCTTTACTAGCGGAATTAACTCACCGAATGCATCTTAAACACACATGAGATTAATCAAACATAAACACAGCATAAACCTAATATTACAGCTCGTTTCTGCACAAAATGACGCGAACGCACAAGTGAAGTTGAACTTAAGTAAGGCGCTAGATAGAACGGGTCACGTTGTGAAAACGATCTAAAATCTGGACAATGAATAAATAAAGCATAAAGAATTCACAATATTGTCTTACAATGTCTGAATGTTCTTAAGAATTAAAAGTTCATTGCACTTCGAAAGGGTGTACTTGCAATATTATGCTATTATATTGTCATTATTATTATTATCAGTGGCAAAAAATGGTCTTAAAATGACAATAATATTGTTTATCGCAATTATTTCTGAGACAATACATCGTCTACCAAAAGTAGTTATCGTGACCGGCCTATTTATTAGGTCTCTGGTGGATGTCTGCTGACATGCCGTTAACTCAGTGCTTTGCATCGATGTCGTTTTCAGTAAATCAACCTTCTTCAACGTGCTGACGAAGAGTCAGGCGGCGGCGGAGAATTTCCCCTTCTGCACCATTGACCCGAACGAGAGCCGCGTGCCTATTCCAGATGAGCGCTTCGACTACTTGTGCCAGTATCACAAGCCTGCCAGGTATCTACACGTAAAACAGATGCAGCTGGGAAACTGGTGGAACATGTCACGAGTCATTTTGTGTGTGTGTGTGCGCATGCAGTAAGGTTCCAGCCTTTCTGAATGTAGTGGACATCGCCGGGCTGGTGAAGGGAGCTCATGCCGGACAGGGTTTGGGAAACGCCTTCCTCTCGCACATCAGTGCCTGTGACTCGATCTTTCACATGACACGTGAGTGCGCCTAACTAAAGGCATATAAACGTTAGACGTGTTTAACTAAAGGTGTATAAACGTTAGACGTGTTTAACTAAAGGCGTATAAACGTTAGACGTGTTTAACTAAAGGCGTATAAACGTTAGACGTGTTTAACTAAAGGCGTATAAAGGTTAGACGTGTTTAACTAAAGGCGTATAAACGTTAGACGTGTTTAACTAAAGGCGTATAAAGGTTAGACGTGTTTAACTAAAGGCGTATAAACGGCAGACGTGTTTAATTAAAGGCGTATAAACGCTAGACATGTGCTAATAATGTTAACCATAAAATGGGGGAAAAGTGTGTAGTTGTTCTTTAATAAATAAATAATATCAATCATTGGCAAATTCCCAGAAAACACTTCAGGACGTGCTCTTAGGAAATGTGGGTGTGGTAACTCCGCTTTATCAAACCACCCCGTCGTTGATTATTTTGCTCTAACGGAACATACCGGTTTTATTCCTTACTTTAATAAGTAAGGAAGCCAACAGTTGGGGTCATGCATAAAATATCTTTAATTCTACAGCCCTATCATAGTGTGTGTGTGTGTGTGTGAATGTGCAGGAGCCTTTGAGGATGAAGATATCATCCACGTGGAGGGCTGCGTAGACCCGGTGCGGGACATCGAGATCATACATGAAGAGCTCAGGATGAAGGACGAGGAGATGATCGGGCCAATCATAGACAAGCTGGAGAAAACTGCCGTGAGGGGCGGAGACAAGAAACTCAAACCTGAATACGTGAGTGAACCGCCCTTTACCTGCACACACGCACACACACACACACGTACATAAATGTAAACGCACTCGGAAGCACGCGTAGGATACAAACTTTTTTTGGGATTTACTGGATTTTCATGAATACCACATTTCTTGATTTACAAATAAACCCTTTTGTATCCAGCTTGACAAATGAGGCCCAATGAATGAATCCTATTAATCCTGTTACGACCTATAAATATTTTCTTGTCCTTTTTTTTCTTTTTCTTCTTCTTTTAAACAGGATATTATGTGTAAAATCAAGTCATGGGTGATCGATGAAAAGAAACACGTTCGATACTACCACGAATGGAATGACAAAGAGGTGACATTATTTTACACCTTTTCTACAAACTGAAATAGAGTTTAGTGTAATTGATGGATGAAAAATTTGTGTGCGCAAAATCCTACACACACACAGAGTCCAGTTTACTCAAGTGTTAAAAACCAACCAATTAAATAACAGGTACAAATTATAGGACATCCAGTTAAAGCATGTATCAGGAGCTTGTGCTTTTCAAGGATCTGTGGTGTTACCGATCTTATACTCTGGGTCCAGTGTTTTTTACACATCCATTTTGGTGTAAAGGCTTTTTAAGGCAACCAGATTTATGATGCGCTTAAGATGGGCTCAAGATTATCTATGCTGAGAGAGATAATCAGCCAGTCACTGATCCTGTTACTGTTTTAATCTTCAACCTTTTCATCTCCGTAGATTGAGGTGCTGAATAAATATCTCTTCCTGACATCCAAGCCTATGATTTATCTGGTGAATCTCTCTGAGAAAGATTACATCAGGAAAAAGAACAAATGGTGAGTCGTGGGACCCTGGCAACTATTACAAAAGGTACAAGCATTCACTGATGCTCAAGAAGGCAACACACATTAAATTAAGAGCCGGGGGGTGTAAACTTTTGAACAGTGTAAATTATTTTGTTTTTAAAAAATTTTTTTTCTTTCATTTAGTACTGTGGTTCAGAAGCTACATAAGATATTTACACGTTTTCCAGAAGACAAAATAATAACAATTAACACATCATCCTGTTCAAAAGTTTACACCCCCCTGGTTCTTAATGTATCGTGTTGGCTTCTTGAGCATCAGTGAATATTTGCACCTTATGTAATAGTTGTGTACGAGTCCCTCAGTCGTCCTCAGTGTGAAACGATGGATCTCAGCATCATGTAGCCACTGTTGGAAAGGGGTCAAATATGCAGAAGATGCTGGAAAAGTAAAGAATGTGCAGGACCTGGAGGATTTTTATGAAGAACAGTGGGCAGTTTAACTGCTCAGGACAAACAAGGGACTCATGAACAACTATCACAAAACATAAACACAGTTGTTGGTCATCCAGGTAACGACTCACAGTATTAAGAATCAAGCGTGTGTAAACTTTTGAACTGGGTAATTTGTGTAAATTCAGTTAGTATTGTGTCTTTTATATATGTAAACATCTGTTATGTGAAATAGTTTATTCATGGCAGCACCAAATAAAATAAATCAAAATGCGATTTTTATGATCTCTCTTATGTTATTAACATTTGCAGATTCTGCAAAGTGTATGTAAGCTTATGACCTCGGCTGTATGTAACGCTAGATCAGTAATTGTGTATTTATTATTAGTACGACGTCCTTCCCTGCAGGCTGGTGAAGATCAAGGAGTGGGTAGACTCTCACGACCCGGGTGCTCTCGTGATCCCCTTCAGCGGAGGTTTCGAGAACAAATACCAGGACATGGGCAATGAGGAGAAACAAAAGTTCTGTGAGGAAAATAAAACCCAGAGGTCAGCTCACATGTTCATTTTCACACCATTTTTTGTCATTTCTACCAATAGCATTTGTTTTCTTTCACTGAGAAGGTTTCGTAAGGGCCATAATTATATCGTATTTGCATAGTAACAATTGAGTTCTAAAGTAGTACAAGTATGTATATCAAGGGATTTCAATGACCTAAAGAAGATTTAGCATAATAATTATAGCTGTTATAAAAGTGAATAATAAACAGCATTAAGAGAAGGCTACATGTTTTTAAATCACAATTACATACTTTTTTAACCAAGTGAAACGACTCCTCAGCCTTTTCCTACAGGAAGTCAGAAAACAAGCTTTATTTAATTTTATTTATTTATTTATTTATAACAACGGATTAAAATTTCAGAAAGTCATTTGGTCACGCATCCAATCAGCTATATAAATGTGCATGATAATACTCAGGCTTTACTGGAGCCATAGAGCTTCTTGTTCCTGAACATTTCACCAAGCCTAATCATTTTTGAGTTTGGATTAAACCCATTCAGTTTAAGTGACCAGGCAAATAAGCCTATAGCTAAAAGAACACAGTGTAAATATAATGTGTACAGAAAGCTGTCTATAGGAGAAAAGCGGGAAAATCAGTCACAAACATTGGGTATAGCCAGTACAACCATTTGGAATTGAATTACTTCAAGACTTATCTGGTCCATTACTTTTGATCGCCTAAAAATTGGGTAGTTTTATGTTGTTTAACACATGTAGATGTAAATACCAGGGAGTGAGAGCTGAAATCTTAAACTCTCTTCTCATGTCCATATTTTGATCTCAAGCGAATTGGCCTCGTGTTCCAATTGTTTCAGAGGGGACTGTATGCCACACCAGGAAAAAAAAACAAAAAACGAAAAGGTTTATCATTTACAAATGGGCACATGTAGTTGCTAATTGTAAATGTGTTCGTGTTCATGCTTTAGTGTGTTGACCAAGATCATAAAGAGCGGCTATGCAGCACTGCAGCTGGAGTATTTCTTTACTGCGGGACCTGATGAAGTACGCGCATGGACCATCAGGGTAACTACACACACATCCACAATATTTTGATTTAAATGGACTCATTTAATGCATGTGTTCTGTTTGTTGTCCATATGTGTTGGGTTTATCAAGATGATCATCTTAGCTATTATTGTGCAACCTTACATGATGCTATATTTGCTTGATTTCTCAATCCTAACTTGCAGAAAGGCACCAAGGCACCACAGGCGGCTGGGAAGATCCACACGGACTTCGAGAAAGGCTTCATCATGGCTGAGGTCATGAAGTTTTCGGATTTTAAAGAGGAGGGCACCGAGTCTGCTGTTAAGGTAAGACCACGGCATTATCTTTGGCTTACAACCAATCATCGCCTCTTGTAGCTGTGACGATCCGAAAGATGTACAGAGGATAGAAAAGCAAACGTTGGCCAAACACATTATCATGGGAGAATATAAATGATATTACTTTGTCCACTTCATTGTATAGTTCATGCAGACTTTTAAAAGTTTTGTTTTAATGTCATCTCTGATTTCTGGACAGGCTGCAGGAAAGTACAGACAACAGGGAAGGAACTATGTGGTGGAGGATGGTGACATCATCTTCTTCAAATTCAACACACCCAATCAGCCGAAGAAGAAATGATGTCATTTTTAAGCCTGTCTCAGATTGGCTGGACTGTACCATGTGGAATGGGGGAGGGGTGGTGAATTAAGCTGCAGATGTGAGGAATTACCCATGAGGTTCATTCACTTTTGGCTTTGGAACATTCAGTTTATCCATCCACACACACACTATCTGTTTCTGTGTGTGTGGGGGGGAGTTGTTTTTTGTCTGGCATTTGTTATTCAAGCCTCATATCTAATATCTGCAGTTTATTTTATGTCTTCACAATTAAATGCTGCATGTCACACAGCAGAAACAGACACCCAAAGCTAATAAACAAACTTCTCCAGAAAAGATCTGTGAGACTTAATTTATTTATTATGTTTTTCTTAGCTGAAAAAGTAAATGTGCATTTTGGTAGAGAAAAGGGAGAATATTTGTAGCTAAAATAGTCAAAATACTGGATCATATCAGATTTTAGTTATTTGATGTCTGAGACATCGTTAGTAAAATGTATTATAATAAAAATGGTGTTGCGTGGTGATGAAAGTCAAACATCGCTATGGAAATGAAACATGGTGATGTCACATACTTGCGATACAAAACCAGTGGATGGAGGTGAGGTCATTTCTTTTTTTAGAAACTATACCCTGAAACAGCCATTAATATTTCATTTCACAATTAAATTATATTACCAAATCTGGAAATATAATGTACTTAATTAAATCCAAGACTCAAATGCAGGATAAAGTGAATAAACAGCATAAGGTAAAAGGCATGAGGCACTTTCCTATAACTAAAGGAAGAAAATAAGCAAGAGGATTATTTGTACAATCTCACTGATGATGAGAAAAGGCATTGAGTAATGAGTGACATTTAAGCTTAAAAATATATTTAATTTTAACACAGTCATTTTGATGCATTTCTGATAAACAGCTTGCTATTAAGCAGTTCATTTTAAAACTTGACCACCCTGTGAATCAACTCAACTCAGTTTCTGGGCCTTTGGTATTCTTATGGGGTGCCTTTAACTTAATTCATGAGTCAAAGTACTTTTAAAAAAAATTTTTTATAAAGCAATATTCTTAGAATGATTTTTGTCAGAAAACAGGGAAGTAGTTTTGCCAACTGTTTCAGTGAAAAAAATTATTAGTATTGTTTATTTGAACTAATCAATAGTTGTAATTGTAGTCGTATACATAAATACACTATGACCATAAGTATGTGGACACCTGACTCTCACCCATATGTGGTTCTTCCCCAAACTGTTACCCCAAAGTTGAAATACACAATTGTCTAGAATGTCTGTGTGCTGTAGCTTTACAATTTCTCTTCACTGGAACTAAGACGGCCAAAACTGTTCCAGCATGACAATGCCTCAAAGCGAGCTCCATGAAGACATGGTGTATTAAGGTTGGTGTGGAAGGACTCGAGTGTCCTGCACAGAGCCCTGACCCCCACTGAACACCTTTGGGATAAACTGGAACGCCGACTGAACCCAGACCTCCTCACCAAACACTGTTGTAGATGACTGAACACAAATCCCCACAGTCTAGTGAAGCTTATTATTACATACATTATAATAACAATATATAACAGAAAAGGGGGAATAAATCTGGAATGGGCTGTTCAACAAGTACTTGAGTGAGAGTGTGTCAGGTGTCCACATACTTTTGGCTATATAGTTTTTATGTGCAAAATTAAGTCGCATAGAAATATAGATAAAAAGCTACTTCGGGCAGTCTGTAAGGTAGTTATTAAACCGTGGACACATCCGGGTCGTTGCAGCTGTTTCCACAAACTAGTTTGTTTACCCAAGTGAGTAAACTGACACCTTTTGGTGCCTACGGGTTTGCGTGGGTGTTTTCTAAATGGCTGTTATTGTGCACTACACAGAGGCAGCTTTTTGTTGATTTTAATCAGACAGGGATCCTGAAAATACTCCAGAGACGACCTTTTTTTTTTTTTTTTTTAAACTTTTTACACACTGACGTCCCAAACCACATAAAAGTACGCCGCGGCGTGTTTAATGTAGCATTTAGAACAAAAGTTAGAGGGGGTTTTCTTTTCATCTTTTGAAGTTTTTATTAAGACGGGGACTTTCTAAACTCGCCGAAAAGCACTGTGTGTCCATCTATCTATCTATCTATCTGAGAGAACAACAAACAGGAAACGCTCACGGCGTAAATTTGACTGACAGGCGCGTCTGACCAATCAGAGCTTCAGGGGTCGAATCGCGCAACCAATCGTTTCAAAACAAGGGGGGGGGGGGAATACTGGGCAGGACTTCCGCTATGTGAAGCGTCTTCCACGGTCCAAGCTCAGAAGCCCCACCTTTTGCGTTTCCCGCACCGTCAATCAAAATAGAAAAAAACAGAAAAGAAAAAAAATCGACCCGAATCTCCGATCTCAGCCCGCCTTTGATTAAAACAATCATGTCTGGAGTTTAAATGAACAGATAACCTTGCTATCTTTTAGACTTTCGCGCTATGACTGGTACGTAACACTTAAACCGATCGAAGCACAGCACCGCCGGTGAGTTTGGAGCAACGTTTAGCAAAGCTAGCTTAGCCAAAGTCTTTAATCTTTTCCCCACTCAGCAGCGATGCTAGCACTTAGCTAAGCTAGTTAGTTAGCCTGACTTTAACAAAAGTAAAACACTTCATTCGAGCGGGGGAAAAAAGTGGTCGAGTGTTGATGAGGAGAAAAGCTGTGGATTTAGTCGGATGTCTGTTGTAGTTGGAGAACTAAAGTGCATCTTATTCCTATTAGTTAGCGTGGAAGTCGCTGAGAAATTACATTTCGCTGTGTTTGTTGTTTTTTTTCCTCTCTCTTACTCTCTCTCTCGCTCTCTCTTTTCCCTGCAGCCCCAGAACAGGCAGTGAAGCAGCAGGAAATGGCTGCCCTGGACGCGGACGGCAGTCAGGGCGACTTTCTGCAGCCCGCCGCAGGAGCCTCCGCCTCGGACCAGGTATTTCTCCTGGGCTCCGGTGCTCGTCTTCTGCGCTTTAATCAACCGCTGAGGGGGGGGGGAAATATAAGCGCTCGGGGAGCCGAAAGTCAAAACCGCTTCCCGTGAGCCTTCGGTCTGTACGGCCACCCACTTTCTTAGGCTTTATAAACCCGCCCATTGTGGGTCGGACAGCCTCAACACACCGGCGCTTTAAACCCGCGTTCACCTGCACTGCACGGGCCACTGGGTCAAACCCTCTCCACCCCCAATCACACCCCCCAACTCTCCCTCTCCCTCTCCCTCCCCCTTCTCTCTCTCTCTCTCTCTCTCTCTCTCTCTCTCTCTCTCTCTCTCTCTCTCTCTCAAACACACACGCTCTTTCAGCGTGGCTTCCCTAACGCTGTCTCTCTCTATCTTTCTCACTGTCTGCCTCTCTGTTTGTCTCTCTCTCACTCTTTTAGTCTTCTCTCTCACTCTTTTAGTCTGTCTGTCTCTGTGTCTATCTCTTTCCTTGTCTGTGTGTCTTTCTTTCTGTCTCTCACTCTCTCTGTCCTTCTGTCTGTCTTTTTCTGTCGCTCTGTGCTCTCTCTCTCTCTCTCTCTCTCTCTCACACACACACACACACACACACACTCTCTCTCTCTCTCTCTCTCTCTCTCTCTAAAGCCAGACAAAACCCCCCCCCCCCCCCCCCAAAACTTCTTTTTTTTTCTTACTGATTTTCTGAGCGTGATCAGTCTCTGATATCTTAAAGCATGTTCCAGTGTTTCCAGACCTTTTAATCTTATTCATGAGCAAACGTACTGGAACACAGTGGGGGCAATATTGTGAAAATTTGATGTTGCAATGCTTACACAATCCTGATCGCAACATTATGTTTAGCTGTTACAGCACCAAGACGCTTCAATATTTACACAAAATTCGATTTTGATCATATTTCTATTATTGATATTATGGCCATATCATCACTGAAAAGTTAGGAATTCTTTAGCCAGTAATTTATTTGATCTGATTCATGCTGGTCATGAGCAGACACATTAGAACATACTAGAAGACAGGGAGCAGGTGTTGTTATGAAAACTATGATATTGCAGTATTTTAGTTTTGCTATTAAAGCACTAAGAAAACTTTGTACACAATGTTAAAGTATTTAGCAAAATAAAAGAGAAAGAAACAAACACACAGGAGAACTGACACCTGTCGAGTCTCATAATACTCGGAGAAGTGAATCAGGATTGTTATTATATTGTGATATTGATATTGTACTTGACAGTTTTTCTCAAGTAATTTATCCAAGTATACAGAATGTTCCAGATCCTAAATCATATTCATGGGCAGACGCACTAGAACATACAAGGATGGGTGATATTATGAAAATATGATATTTCAGTATTTATTTAACTACAGTGAGGGGGAAAAAAGTATTTGATCCCCTGCTGATTTTGTCCGTTTGCCCACTGACAAAGAAATGATCATTCTATAATTTTAATGGTAGATTTATTTGAACAGTGAGAGACAGAATAACAACAGAAAAATCCAGAAAAACGCATGTCAAAAATGTTATGAATTGATTGATTTTCATGAGTTACAAACTCATGACTAATTTACAATTCTACAACCTAGACTTTACCTAAACAAATCCAGATAGAGTAGGACATACATATATAATGCGCACATACACACACACACACACACACACACATACATGCACAGGTCATTGTACTGTTGGGGATAATTTGAACCTTTGTGTCTGTGGGTCTTTGAACACTTGCAGCTGTTGTGAACGGATGTGTGCATAAGCGACTGCATGTAAATGTGTTCACTAGGGGGCAGTGTCACGTTCACCAAACCAGAACTAAGGTGTTTTTTTTGTTTTTTGCAGTCCAGTTCCAGGAATTTCTTACCCAATGTGTCATATAATTGCTCATAGTTACACACCTCCATTTTGTGTTTGCATTTAGGATGTGATTATTAAGGACAGTGCAGTCTTAATGATTGCATTACTCATTTTATTTCTCTTCCAAAGCAGACGACGGACCTCGCGTCCATCCAGCTCACCGGCTCGTCTGACCGCTGGGAGGTTCTCACCCCGGTTTCCACCGGTAAAGAGGACTCTGGTGTAGTACACTTATCCAGTGGGGGGATTGTGGGCACCAACGGGCAGTATGTAGTGCCACTGCAAACTGTACCGGGGCAGAGCCAGCCTGTTTTTGTCACTGCCGGGACAGACGGTTCCAGCGCCAACGGTATCCAGTACCAGGTCATTCCACAGCTCCAGAGTGCGGACGCGGCATCGCTAGGTTACACTACGTCTACAACCGATGTCACGACTCTGGGTACAGACATTGCCATACTGCCTGATGGAACGCAGGGCATCTCCACGGCAACTAGCACCACTGACCTGCAGGGTTTGCTGGCGCACACTGGACACATGCAGCAGATCCCGAGCGTCTCGTTGGCAGGAAGCGGGTTCGCTGGGCAGGGCCAGGTGGTGGCTAACGTGCCAGTCGGTTTGCCCGGGAACATCACGTTTGTGCCGATTAATAGCCTGAGCAACGCCGACTTGGAGTCCCTGGGCCTGGCCGGAGCTCAGACCATCGCTACGGGAGTCACAGCTGACGGTCAGCTCGTCATGACAGGCGACAACACGGTCCAGAGCACACTGGATAAAACCAACAACGCCAACAGCAACAACACCTTCGTTCCGCCGACATCGACCTCCTCCTCCTCCACCACCACATCGCTGCCCGAGACGATAGACGGCACAGGGGTTCTGACCCAAGCCACGGCTGTTTCGGCCGGCCAACAAGATCCGTCCTTCATCCATCAGAACCATGTGCCTGCTACCAGCGAGTCCGTGGTGCAGCTAGTGCCTGCGCAGGCGGCAGAAGGTGCGGCGCAGACACTACAAAGTGTGCAGCTGCTCAACACAGGCACTTTCTTAATCCAGGCGCAGACCGTGTCGCCGACTGGCCAGATCCAGTGGCAGACTTTCCAGGTGCAGGGTGTGCAGAACCTACAGAACCTGCAGCTTTCTGGAGCCGGTGGAATGGCGTCGCCGCAGATCACCATCGCCCCCGTGCAGACGCTGGCGCTCGGGCAGCCTGGTACCAGCGTGACTGCCGGACACATCCCCAACCTGCAGACGGTCACGGTCAACTCCATCTCGCAGGCAGAGCACACCATAGAGAGTCCCTCAGGTACACACACACACACACACACACACACACACACACACACACTGCATTGATTTATTAAAATTTTTTTTGCATGTTAGATTTCAACTCTGCCATGTATAGTATTCACACTTACAGACAGTCAATTTCATGCTGTTTTTTTTAAATATATAAAATGTAACTCAACTCCACTTGAGAACATTGCAGTACAATCATGCTGATTTTTTTTGGATTAACAGATTAATCCCAGATTAAGTTAACAAACCTTTTAAAATGACCTGTACCATGCAACAGTTCTTAATTACAAGAATGCCAAGACTATTCCACTATACCAGTAGCTCTCAACCCTGGGGGCATGGAGAGATCGTAAGGGGCACAAATTGGGAGAGGCGGAGCTTAGCCTGCCTTTTATCTAGCTGTCAGTGCAGATCAATGCTGCCAATTTAGCCACTTGTCTTTACAAAAAAAAAAAAAAAAGCACCCGGCAACAAATCTAATGACTTTTTGGACAAACCTTAGCAACTTTCCAAATGTCAGCAGTACTGTCCTGCAAGCGCGAGGTCTTGCTTTCCCACTGCACTCTTACCTCTCTGTCTGCTCTGTTCAGGGAGAGTCTGAGAGCCGTGGATTTAACAATGTCATGGATAACGAGACGCAGACCTTCGTCCCAATTTACATCATTCATATGCGAATGTTTTTAGAATGTAAGATGAATGTAATGCAACATGTTTTACATGTGAAATAGTCCACGTTATTACAGCCTAGTTCTCTTATTTAAAGTAGTTATAGTGTTCAGAAACATTTCTGATCATTCATGTTCCATACCTGTCCGTTATATAGTTTTATAAAAGTTATTAAAGTTATTTTTAAAAAATCATATAAGATATGAAAAGTAATTTTAAAAAGTACAAAATTACAAAAGGAAAAAAACACTATCAGAACAGATGATGGATTAGGTTATATGTAGATAGATTTTATATAGAATGTAATATAATCATTATACCTGGTCTCCTCCAATGGGGGGGTGTGCCACATGATGGGGAGGCTTGTGCGGGGGGTTAGTTACAAAATGTTGAGAACCTCTGCTCTATATTGTTAAATATTTTTTTCCCCCCACAATTTTGATAATCAGCGTTAAATGTTTGTTCATAGACACATTGGTAGAATTTCTTAGTGTTTTTACACTCATTGTATTCCTACACGTGGATAATCTATGAGAGATTTTTTAAAATGTCATTTTATATTACGTGGTTTTAAGTAATTTAACAAGAAGTACGTAAAGAATCTGGATCTTATTTATTTATTTATTTATTTTATTTTTTATTTTAAAATGAGTTAAATTACAATTACAAGTGACAGTAATCCTCCTTAAAGGACTTACCCAGCGAAATAATCTGCTTGTCCTCGGCATCCAGGCTACTGATTTAATGTTAATATCAATATTTCCTGATTGATTAAAATTTCTAGATTGTGTACGTGTCCAGATTCTCACCTGATAGAGGAACTCGCTAACTTTTTTTGCCAAACACATAGCTCGTATGTTTTCGTTGCACACTTATTGATACTCGAATCTCCTTTATTCCCCAGACATTCATATCAAGGAGGAACCGGACTCGGACGATTGGCCACTGAGCGGAGACTCTACCCTGAACACCAGCGACCTGTCACACCTCCGCGTACGGATGCTAGATGAAGAGACGGAGGGGATGGGACAGGAGGGGAAGAGGCTCCGGAGAGTAGCTTGTACCTGCCCTAACTGCAAGGAGGCAGGGGGAAGGTAAGATATATACACACATACACACACACACACACACACACATACACGTACACAAACAGCTAGTGAGAAGCCTCATGATTCAGCAGTTATGAAATGATTCGTTCTTTAGTTTTTTTCAGATTTGATTATCATAAATGCTATTTGAAGTGTTCATTAACTGTATTTACACATTCAAGGTCAAAAAAATAATATTCATTAGATTCTTAAAACTATTAAGTATTTCCTCCAGTAATGATGTTTTGTTTGGAAAAAAAAAACAAAAAACACAGTTGCTACATTTGTGTGTGTGTGTGTGTGTGTGTGTGTGTGTGTGTGTGTGTGTGTGTGTGTGTGTGTGTATGTATAGAGGCTCGGGCATGGGCAAGAAGAAGCAGCACATCTGCCACATCCCCGGCTGTGGGAAGGTGTACGGTAAAACGTCTCACCTGCGCGCTCACCTGCGCTGGCACTCGGGCGAGAGGCCCTTCATCTGCTCCTGGAGTTACTGCGGCAAGAGATTCACACGCAGCGACGAGCTTCAGCGCCACCGCAGGACACACACAGGTACTGCACCGTGCGCACATCACATTATAGCTAACCTGCACACTGTAAAACCTTCAAATCCCTGCGTATCCATTCGTAGCGAGATTAATTATTATTTTTATATTATTTTTAGATTATTTTAACATGCTCAATGTTAAAATGATTCACCACAAGCAACCATAATATAAATATAAACTCCATTCACACTAATTGTTTGTTTTAAATATTTTATTGACTGAACCTAAGCCCCGCCTTCTTTTCCTCAGCCACCCATTTGCCATTAGATCAGCAAAGCTTTCCAGTAAAGTCTAACCTTTAATAAGGCTTAATTATCTTTTATACCACAGCACTATTGGACTCTCAATTCTGATTGGTCAGCTCTTACGGTAGTGCCGTCTGTAATTCAAATGAATCGTTCTAATAAGTTATCGTTTCCATAGTAATAGCTGTTTTTTAACAAAGAAAACTGTATAATAGTTGATACGGTGAATTGTTCTGTAGGGAGAAGTTTATTTAAATATTCATGGAAGGAGTATCCAGTGTCAGCGCTTAGTAACAGTACGTTTTCGAAACATTAAATGTATAGATAAACGGATAAAATGTGTGATGTGATGTCAGTAATAAATTAAAAATGTATTGCTGTGATATAAGAGGAATAAAACACTTCTGGACATGCTAGCAGGGCACATCACCCCCCCACCAAAAAACGTCGATTCTGAACAGCATGCCCTGACATGTTACTTCTTATGTAACTTGTGCTAAAAGATGTTTTTATTCTTCTTGATAGACTTTCAGAAGCTTGACCTCTGTAGCAGCAGTAACTAAGCGTGGGTGGGGCTTGGGATTGATTCATCAACTGCATGAGCTTGTGCTTCGTCAGATAAGAAAAGTTTTATGTGCTGTTTGTACGTGTCGTTGATCCTTGTGTTTTGCCCACAGGAGAGAAGAAGTTTGTGTGTCCACAGTGCTCTAAGCGCTTTATGCGCAGCGACCATTTGGCCAAACACATTAAAACTCACCTGAACAAAAAAGGGCTAAACTCAGCCCCCACGGCAGGGCAGACGGAGGCCTCTGCCCATCCGGACAGCATCATCACCGGGGGCGGGGCCACGCTCATCCTGACCAATCTGCCCCAGGCTGGCACCCAAGACATCCTCTCAAACTCTGACCTCCCGCTTCAGCTGGTCACTGTGTCTGCCAATGAGGCCATGGAGTGACCTATTAAAAAAAAACAACGCCCACTTTCACAGCTGGCTTTTCACTATCGATTTTTATATATATGATAAATTCATATATATATATATATGAATATATATATGAATATATATATGAATATATGAATATATATTTTAAAAAATGAATTATCAATTTATGCTCTGTAGCATTCTTTTTTGTACAAACGGGGAAGGGGGAGGGTAGGGACATTAAATGTGGTTTGGGTCTACACACACACACACACACACTCACACACACATGCATATACAGTGTATATGAATACACTAACACAGAAATGCCTTATTTTGTATCATATCATACTCTAGTATATGATGCTGGACTTGCTTGGGTTTGTACTTTCTTCTGATCAAATTGTTCATGGGGATGACGATGATATGAGTGTGTGCATGAAAGATATGGTACAGGGAGGTGTGTGTGTGTGTGTGTGTGTGAGCGAAAGAGAGCGATGTGTGAATTTGGCAGCGTGAGAGGGAAGCGACATCCTCAGAGGGAAGAGATACTCACGATCTGTCCATCTTCCTCTTCAATCCGTCTCTCTCTCTCTCTCTCTCTCTCTCGGCTGGCCTCGGTCCAAATGTGTCTTCGCTCTTTCATTATGTTTTATTTCAAGTATTGCTTCTCTCACACCCTCTGTATCATGATTGGTGGATTTGTTTATTTTATTTTTTTATTTTTATTCTATCGTCCATATGCAACTCGGATGAAAACGTTCAGTCATGTTGTTCCTTTGTTTTTTTTTTAGTTTTTCTTCTCTATATTCATGATGTGTTCTCTGGTTTTACTCTTTTTGCAACCCCCCCAGTCCCCAAGGTTGTTTATAGCCACCATTTATTTTAGTGTATAACTGATTCTGTTGTATCATGGACTTAATTACTTTTTACATGTGTAAAATTTTTATGTTACTTTTATACTTTTATTTTTTTCCCAAATGGAACACAATTAAAGTCAGAAATCTTCCTATAACTTTGATACTTAATGTTTATTGATTACTATAGGTGACCTGTCGTGTGTGTGTGTGTGTGTGTGTGTGTGTGTGTGTGTGTGTGTGATTTTTAAGCTTAATGAATTGAATGCTTCAACAAAGGCAGTGCATTGTTTTAGAAAACCATTATTTTGCAACAACATTCATTTATATGTTCTAAAGAATTAAAAAAAAGCTTTGGGGAGTGCTGTTATTAGAAACTATTCAATGACAGGGTGATGTGATGAAGCGGAGTAACTGTTCCCACTCAGTTTGCCAATGCTAACATTTTCTATTTATTAGAGAACACCATGTTGTAAGTTTGATCCATTTATAGTTGGGCATAAATGTTGTGGAACATACATGATAAAGTTCCTGTTATTGCTTATGTTACAGCAGCTGTTACATAAACAGTTGTTCTCTCACCAGACTCTTCTCTTTTTTATCTTTTTATTTATTTATTTATTTATTTTTAATTCTTGAAGTGACAAAAAAAAATGCACATTGTCATGTTTCTTGTTCCCTGCTGAAAATAACAATAGAAACCTTCACAGAATTTGTGTGGGTTTAATGGCTGTAGTGGGCATTTGTTTGAATGTAAACTGCAATGGTCCCAACTGATAATTTGATGCCTTCTGTTGTTGGCATGCTGTGTCTGGTGGATACTATTTAAGGACCAATAATGGTAATGATTTTAATGGTTAGCTGGTGGTTTGTAATGGTATATGTAGTGGAAACTATTAGAATGTCAGTGATGTTTTTTATTGATTTTTTTTTTTTGATTGGTCATCGGGAACAATTATGAACCGTGATTGATCATTGGGACCATGGTGATTGGTCATTGGGAACAACAGTGAGCCTTGATTGGCCATTGGGAACATTTGTGATCAGTGATTGGTCATTGGGATCAATGGTGATCCATGATTGGTCATTGGGATCAATGGTGATCCGTGATTGGTCATTGGGAACAACGGTGATAAGCAAATGGTCATTGGGATCAATGGTGATCCGTGATTGGTCATTGGGACCATGAAGATCAGTGATTGGTTATTGGGAACAATTGTGATCCGTGATTGGTCATTGGGACCATGGTGTTCAGCAAATGGTCATTGGGACCATTGTGATCAGCGATTGGACATTGGGAACAACGGTGATCAGCAAATGATCATTGGGACCATGGTGATCAGCAATTGGTCATTGGGAAAAGTGGTGATCAGCGATTGGTCATTGGGAACAACGTAGATCAGCGATTGGTCATTGGGAACAACGTAGATCAGCGATTGGTCATTGGGACCATGGTGATCAGCGATTGGACATTGGGAACAACGGTGATCAGCAAATGGTCATTGGGACCTCGGTTATCAGCGATTGGACATTGGGAAAAGTAGTGATCAGCGATTGGTCATTGGGAACAACGGTGATCAGTAAATGGTCATTGGGAACAACGGTGATCAGCAAATGGTCATTGGGACCATGGTGATCAGCGATTGGTCATTGGGAACAACGGTGATCAGCAAATGGTCATTGGGACCATGGTGATCAGCGATTGGTCATTGGGAACAGCGGTGATCAGCGATTGGTCATTGGGAACAGCGGTGATCAGCGATTGGTCATTGGGAACAGCGGTGATCAGCAAATGGTCATTGGGAACCGCGGTGATCAGCAAATGGTCATTGGGAACAGCGGTGATCAGCAAATGGTCATTGGGACCATGGTGATCAGCAAATGGTCATTGGGAACCGCGGTGATCAGCGATTGGTCATTGGGAACAGCGGTGATCAGCGATTGGTCATTGGGAACAGCGGTGATCAGCGATTGGTCATTGGGAACAGCGGTGATCAGCGATTGGTCATTGGGAACAGCGGTGATCAGCGATTGGTCATTGGGAACAGCGGTGATCAGCGATTGGTCATTGGGAACAGCGGTGATCAGCGATTGGTCATTGGGAACAGCGGTGATCAGCGATTGGTTGCAAGCGCGAAACAGTCAGGCATTAGACACTGCTGGTGATTCGAGCAAAACCTGCTCTCTCAACCCGTATATCAGCTGCTGTGATGTGAGCTGGAGAGTCACGCTGCATTCAGGATCGTCACTAACGTCTGCGCAAAAAAATCACTAGCTTTGTCGCTAAGCTCTTTTTTGAATTACAGTTGATGAAGGCTTCTAAAAAGTCACCAAATCTAGTCTGAGTCTCTAAGTTTGGCAGCTGGTAGCTGGTCAGACCAAGCTTGACTTTTTTTTTTTTTTTTTTTTAGCAGGCACATCATTTCACCTTTTTGTCTGTCACGTCCAGTTGATGGTTCATATAGAGTCACTATGGAATGCAGAAACACCTTCACACCCATGTCCATCCTCATACAAGAAACAAAGGTGATCAGTCATATTGTTTGCCTTTATTGATAATACCTCTCTAGTGTCTTATGCAGAATGTGTTCCCACCTTGCACCTGGTGTTCTTGGGACTGCGTCTGGATCCACTGCCCCACCCTGACGAGGATAAAGTACGTATTAAGATGACTGATTTCGTGAACTTATTAATAATAGTTTTTAACGTCACGTTATTGTTATAGGATGGTGCTGAACATTTTTGCATCCAAAAGGTCTATTCAGATTGGATTCATTTATCAGAGCAATGTTTGTAAAAAAAAAAAGTTATTTATGTATTTATTTATTTTTATCACGTCTCCTGTGATGGAGTAGGAGGAGCGAGTTTCTAGTGGGCTGTATTTTCTACTAACCTGGATGTTTGTGTCACATGGCCAGTCCCTTACGTATCTAATGTTAAATGCTGATAAATGAATAACTCTAAGAGGGTAACGATATAGACTATTCAGTTATTTTTAGCATTCATTTGTCAGCATTTAACATTAGATATTTATGGAGCTGGTAGTGATGCAACTAGCCATTATTTATAGAAAGCTAAAATTTGATGTCGTTGTGTATATGTGAATATAAAGTAATGCTTTATTCCAGTAGTTGCTGTTATTTAAGTAGCCTCGCCTTTTCTTCATGATTTTGTTTTCTTTCTCCTCCACAAAATGCTTCCCCAAGTAACGTGTGTAGTCGAGGGTTTACTTCCCAGACCAAGTTTTCGTTTTGCAAGTAGCAGCAGTTTAAAAAAAAAAAAAAAAAAAAGCAAAGAACTTTTTCTGTCAAATGCAAGGCGTCAGCTGCATAGAAAATCACGGGCATGTGTAGCCGTACAGGATTAAAATGATCAGACAGCCGCTGAGCTTGGAGAAAAACAGTAGGTCATTTGGCCTGTAATTTTCTCAGATGGGGATGGGCAGAACCACAGACGTGGCCGATCCACGTGTAAATAAAATCACAGAGTAGCTCGTGTAAAATCGGAAATTACTCCATATGAATTTATTTCTGTCCGAAAAGGGCAATAGTCTGTAAATATTAGAGGTGTAGTGCAGTTACATCCCTAGTAAATATAAGATCACATACGATAAAACTACTATGTAAGTATTTTCTCAGTAAGTTACCTTTTTAGTTTTACCTTTAATTTAAGATTGACTGTTGGGTAGTTTATGTACCACTGCTGTTTGGTGAGTGATGAGTTGCTATGTGTGGTGCTTATATGATACTTGGGATGCTCATGTTTCTCAGGTTTCATTGGCAGCAGATGTACGTTACACCTGAGTGACACACACACACAGGCAGAAGGATACAAAGCCGCTCTGCCTTCCATCACCATGGTAACCTGAACCTTCGCCAGGGGTTCGATTTCCACTCGGTGAGCACACAGTCATCCTTAGCATTGAAAACACAGGACTGCAACTATTAAAAGTGGACATAAGTAGGTGAAGGCGAGAGGTTTGTTTCGAATCGTTTCGGAAAGCTGTATAAAGAAGCATTTTTGACGTCTCTTCCTTTCTCTCAGCATGACCGAGGGAGGCGTTCGTGTACCGTCCGGGCAGCTGAAAGTCAGTGCCCTCTCGGACGAGCGAGTGGACTTTGTGAAGGAGCAGGTGTTCACGGCTCTGCGGCTGAAGACGGACAAGTGGAACCGCTTCATCGGAGCAGAGGAGAACCAGAAGGCTTTGCTTGACTTTCTAGATCAGGGCTGGGGCGAGCGCCTCATTCTGTTTACGGGGCCGGGAGGGACGCTGCACGTAGGAGACGAACAGGTCAGAGCAATTCACACCCTCGTACGCTGTCCTCATTAAATGATAAAACCATACTTTTTAAAAAAAAAGTCAATACATAATTGTATATATTGCGAATACAGCACACTACATAGACTCTATGTCAAACCCTATGTAGTGGGCATATATAGTGAATACGAAACAGTTTAGGATTTGTCTTCACTTTGTGCTGGAGGTAGCTTTGAAAGGCATAATATACATTGTATACTACATTTGTAGATGTAATAGATTCTGCACACTTTCCTTCGTGATCAAATCAGACCTGCTGTTTATTTCTGTAATATCATACCAAGATGTCTATGTCCCGTGTACTGACGTGCTCTTCGTGTTGAAATAAGTCGCTGCTTATTTCCGGTGCTTTCACATCTGAAAGCACTACGCGTCTGTTCTCCCCCCAAAAGAGCTCGTCTCCGTGGAGGACCAAGCTGCTGTGTTTGCTGAAGAAACCCGGCCGTGGCGTTTCCAGAACCTCCTTTCGTTCCCAGCTGTGGCTCAGCGAAGTTCCGGCACAGCCCCTGGATCACGCGCCCGTCCTCGTCGGCCAGGTACATCCACCCAAACACGGACATGACCTGTTCATAGAAATAGCCAAACATAATGAAATGCCCTTACTATCAATTTGCTAGTTTGCAGCTTTGATGCTTGCATTAATAAAATCATGTAAATAGTTTATACGAGTCCAAAAGATACTCATAGGTACCTTTAGGCAAAATGAAAAGTCAGCTCAAATGTTTGCATCTTTATTTCTTAATGTAATACAAGCATTCTTTAATTCTTTCAATATTCTTTAATAACTTGGCAATATAACTGCGTCCAATGGTTTTTTTTTTTTTTTTTTTTTAGCCTAATTCTTTATAAACCTTTTCCTCTGATTTTGTCTTGTGTTGCAGGAAATCTTATTTTTAATTTTAAGAAAGTATACATTTTTGTTTCAGAGATTTTTACCCAGAAACCATGGTGAAGGCATAAGACATACATAGAAAAGTGTGCAGTGTTACAAGGTCAAAATAACTGAACAAATTTAAATAATAATGCAGCAAGAAAGTTGGTTGTACTAATGATGCCGCTTTAATCTTTTAGCTAAACTGGTTTTCTAGCTATGGATACGGATACACTTTGTAGCTCCAGTGTAAAACTAAAGGGTTTTTTTGGATAGGTTCAGCTCACCCAAGCTGCAATTACTGTGGAAATCACATGCTGGCATCCGATAATGGAAATGCCTGCACAGTTGTTTGTGTATTTGGATGTGGTCTAGTTTCAAACCTTGCTTCATGATTTTGGAATTTGTGTGTGTGTGTGTGTGTGTGTGTGTGTGTGTGTGTGAGAGAGAAGGTTCTGCTGTCAGTCCTGGCAAACCCTATGAATCAAACAGGCTGGCCACGAGTGTTGGGCCAGGACATACGCAAGCATCTGGAGCAGCTGCGCAGTCGGGCAGTCACACTGCGCGGTCGTGCTCAGGGACGAACGCTGCTCCCCCTGCCTCTGAGTGTGGACAGGAGAGATGAGCAGCAGCTCAGGTTTGTGTGTGTACCGTAAAGGTCGACCGTTACATTATGCACATTATGCACGCCTCATCTTCAACCAGCCCAAGAGAACCCATGTCACACCCCTCTTCATCTCCCTCCACTGGCTTCCTGTAGCCGCCCGGATCAAATTCAAGGCCTTGATGCTCACGTACAAGACCTTGTCTGGAACAGCGCCCTCCTACCTCAACACTCTCCTGAAGGCTTACGTTCCCTCACGCAATCTGTGTTCGATTGATCACCGATGATCAGTAGTGCCTACTCAGTGTGGCTCAAGGTCCCTTTCCAGAACCTTCACACTAACTGTCCCTCAGTGGTGGAATGAAGTTCCAACCTCAATCCGGACCACAGAATCTGTCACTATTTTCAAAAAACAGCTAAAGATCCACCTCTTCCGTGAACACCTAACCAACTCCTACAACGCCAACCCCACATTATCCTTAAAAAAAACTTACTCTGGCTCTTACACCTCTAATCTTCGCACTTTTCTCCTCTAGAACTCAATTAAAAATCTTGTACGGTAGCACTACTTCTATTGTTCTCCACTTGAAATATCGCTTTGCTTGTATATCCTCTTTTGTAAGTCGCTTTGGATAAAAGCGTCTGCTAAATGAATAAACGTAAATGTAATCCTGTGGTCAGAAAGTGACACTGATACAGGGCCAGAGCTTTGCATTGGTCAGTAAATTTTATCCACTGGGAAGTCAGAAAGTCAGAATAGAGGATCTAACGCTTTTCGGTTTCTTGTTAACATGAGAAACTGTTTAATTTTTGTCTTCTTAAATTCAAGCGAGAGAACAAAGGGAGACTTTTTATATAGCTGCTATGATGTAAGTGATAACAGGAACTAAATCTTTTCCCAGATGTTCCAGAACACTAAACTTAACTATAAATGGATAAAAATTATGATGTATGTGTATGTATAAGTATCATAATCCTTGGCAAATCGCTTTGGTGTAAAAGTAATAAAACCATTCGTGGCTTGCTGTTATCGGAAAATAATCAACTTTGGGGTGGAGCTAAGAAGTGTGTGTGTGTATGTGTGTGTGTGTGTGTAGCTCTGATTTGTGTCTAATAGACCGGGCTTTGCTGTATGCTATTGAGACCATGGTGGTAGAGTGGAGTCAGCAGATGGGCTCTGTGCTGCAGCGTGACTCTTCTCAGCTCCTGCGTCAGGGGGACCACGTGGGCCCCACGGCGGAGCTGCACTTCTGGACTCATCAAAAAGAAAATCTGCAGGGAATTCAGAAACAGGTAGTACGACAACACACTCGCATTCAGGTGTTTTTGTCTGTTTCTCCAGGATTTGTTTTTGGACAGTTAACAGTTCAAACTTCATTTGCTTGCTGTTCTCCAAAGTGTGGCACCATCTAGGGGTTCACGTAGAACTCTTACAACCTATACAATTAGAAAATAAAGGTTGCTTGAGGGTTCTTTGGATAGGTAGACATAGTTAGTAGGTTCCCAAAGGGGTTTTGTATATCTGGAGGAATCCTTTTTTTTTTTTTCTTTTTTCTTCCTAAGTGTATTTATGTATGTGCAGCTGCGAAATCCGAAAGTTGACCAGGTGCTTGAGATTCTGCAAAGGATCCACAGCAGTTATTACACTTCTTTCCATGACATCATCCAGAAAGTAAACTATGGTAATGGGTTCAAATGTATTTACACCTTATGCCCATACATAGATCAGAATTTTATTGGATGAGTATTCTAAGGTAAACTGCTCTCTATATTGCTTGTGTGTGTGTATGTATTAGCGGTGGTGGAGGCGGAGGACATCGACCTGCACCTGAAGCCCCTGCGAAAGCTCATTGTGGCATTTGAGGAACGGAGCTTCACCAACCTGGAGCCACTTTTCCCAGCTCTCTTTCACACACTCGCTCTCATCTGGACGCACTCGCACTTTTACTGCTCCCCACCACGCATGGTCACGCTCCTTACTGAGTTCTGCAACCTGCTCGTTGACAAGGTGTGTGTGAGATGAGATGAGAGGAGAGGAGAGAGAGTGTGTGCTGTCGGAGTGGTAGACCAGTTAGGTAAACTGTCATGTTATCACCTATATGAGTGTAGCTTCCTTTTAACGGTACAAAATGTTGTCATCATATCTGTTCCTGTTTTCTGTATAGGATTGTGAAAGAGCATTGTACATATGTGCTCCATGTGTGTGTGTGCGTGCACAGGCGATGGTGTATCTGATCCCAGAGGAGCTTTTTAAGATGGAGCTGGAGGAGGGTGTAGATCGTGTGCAGCGGACGCTGCAGGTGTTTCGGGCATTTAAACACACTTTCCAGCAATACAGAGACAGACTGAGCCCAATGGGGCCTTACAGTCAGCCGGGACGCGCTGTCAAACCCTGGGATTTTCCCTCGCAGATCATCTTCCAGCGCACTGACCGTATCAATGAGCGGTTGCTCATGATTGAGGTGAGTGATTATAAACGTAATCATTTATATACTCGACATTTAATAGCTCTCAGTGTTTTCAGTGTGCTCGTAAAAGTTATGGATCTTAATTAAGGGTTAGCATATTTGAGCTATGCATACAAGTTTGTTTGTTTGTTTTTTTGTATGAGTGTGTGGGTTTTTTTTATTTTATTTTTATTTGTACCTTCAAATAAAACATGAGATTCACAATCATGTCAGTGATTCTGAATCATCGGCCACCTTAATTAACGAGTCTAAGGCGTAATAAAAATATAAAAACCAAGGATATGAGTGAGTGGTGTATGTTTTGTTTGTGTTAGGAGTTGTTTGCGTCAGCGTTGGACTTCCTGAAGCTGGAACGCGTGGAGTTGGGGGGCTCCAGAGGAAAGATTCTCAGTGCGATGGTTTACAGAATGAATGACGAGTTTCATGACAGCTGGAGAATCCTCAGGGAAAGCAAATATGACCCTTTGGACTATAGTAAAGAGGTTTTGTAGTGCACACACACACACACACACTTCCATGGAAACACACTGACTGAAAATACAAAGAAATACACAATAACGTCAAAAAGAATCATCATTTGATTATAAACTAACTCTTGACCACCACTGAAGCTGACGTATTAATGCTAAAGGAAAATCTGCTATACACTACATGCTTTTGTAGGAGTTTGTGAGAGACTACAGTCGCATCGTGGAACAGAATCATGACTTTGACCAGCGACTGGGGACAGTGTTGAGCCTGGCCTTCCAACACTCTTCCAGCCTAGAGTCAGCCTTCAAGGCAACACACACACTCATAGTTGTATTAGCAGTGTGATATATATGGAGTTCTGCTTGTTGTTAAGAAAATGGAACACTGAATTAATGGTGTGTGTGTGTGTGTGTGTGTGTGTGTGTGCGTGTGTGTGTGTGTGTGTGCGTGTGTGTGTAGTTACTGCAGATCTTTGGCACTCTGTTGGAGAGGCCGAGGGTTCACCAGCTGTTTGCACCAAACTATTCCCTCCTTCTGACTATGTTTCAGGAGGAGGTCAATATCTGCCAGCATATACTAGACACCCACAGAGAGAGGGTAAGTGTGTGTGTGTGTGTGTGTGTGTGTGTGTGTGTGTTTCTTAGATCTTTTTGAGCACCAAACTTCTCCACAACAATAGGAATATATGACATTTTCAACCTTGTTGGTACATTTGGATTGGGTTAATTTGAGTGTTTTTTTTTTTTTTTTAATGCAGATGCAAAATGGCTGCCCAGTTCTCAGTAAAAACATGCCACCTGTAGCTGGAAACCTGAAATGGTCACAAGAACTCAGAGAGAGAATTCTGAGCAACCGCAGCAACCTTAACCACCTCACACACATGTATGTTTTTCTCTCACACACGCTCCATTACTAATTCATTTTCCTACAGTGTATTCTTTGTCAGATTCTTAAGGAAAGTATGATATATTTATATCAGCTAGATACTGTGTGTGTGTGTGTGTGTGTGTGTGTGTGTGTGTCAGGCCGTTAGACAGTCCTGAGGCGGAACAGGTGTTGCGAGCATGTGAGTGTGTCTTAGAAGTCCTCGATCAGCTGGATGAAGAAGCGTTCACTACCTGGTGTGTGGGATTGGATGAACTCTGCCACACACACATGAATGAACCGCTGCTCTCGCTGGATGAGGAGAGTGGGCTGTACCATGTCAACTTTAACCCTGCGGTAAGAAAAATAGACATCAAAACACACACGTGTGCTTTTTCAGTTTCTTTCTTGTTTTATGGTTTTATATCCACTCCCTTGTTCTTTGTGTATGTGTGTGTGTTCATGTTAGTTGACTGCGGTGTTGAAAGAGGTGAAGTATCTTGGGCTCCTGAGGAATCATGACATACCCAAAGCTGCACTGCACCTCTACTCCAAACAAGAGACACTCTGCATGGTGAGGTCACAATGAAGTGTGTGTGTCGTGTTTGTGCACATCAGCATCACTGTATTGTTCTGTGCTCATCATAAATGCTAGTGTCCACCTTTTTTCACCTTTGCAACGTGTGTGTGTGTACCTGTGTAGTACACTACCACACTCTCTCAGGTCACACAGTGGTACAATAAGCTCCACAGCACTATTCTGGATGTTGAGCTGCGATTGGTGGAAACAGAGATGGAGGCAGTGAGATGCACTCTAAGCCCCGCCCTCAAGGACCTTAGGTGGAGTCAGGAGGAGCTCTGGGATTACATCAAAAGGTTGTATACCATATATGTCACGCTACTCACGTAATGGAGATTAGGACAGATGCAAAACGGTTTTATTAAAGGAGACGAAGGTAGACAAATCCAAATCAGTAATCCAAAGCGTGATCCAAAAACATGCAAAAAAGGCAGGCGATCGGGAAACAGGCATAAATAGGGCGAGGCAATAATCAGCGGCGAGAAACGATCAACGAGGTCAGAGATCATGAACCGAAATGAGAACAAAGGACAACCACTTGGTAAGTGAGTTAAACTCAATACGCAAAGTCATAGTGATCGAGCAGTCTCATGTACTGGGGTGTGAGTATGTGTGAGATTGGAAACAGGTGTGTGTGTGATTAGTATTCCGAAGAAGGTGAACGTGTGTGTGGGAAGTGTAGTCCATGGTGGCCATGTTTGTAGGCCGCTGTTCAGGGTGGGAAATGTAGTCACTGGTTTGCTGTGACATGACAATATGCTACCATATTCAGTAGAGTCATTATGTTTTGTTCTTTACTGCTGTTTCTCTTAAATATTTCCTGTGTTCATGCACTTTTTAAAAAAAATTCGTAATATTCTGTTTTATAAACAAAAAAACAGAATTCTCCTGAAGTCGCCAAGAGGCTGCAGAGCTGTCACCATGGTTACTTTGAATAATAATAATAATAAAAAAAAATCTAGTAAAAATAGTAATCTATTTCTAAGTGTGTTTATTTCACAGTGTTGACATCCAAACCATTGAATGTCGAGAATTACGTACATCAGCGTTCTGTTCTTGAGCTTAGAATTATTGGCACCCCCCAAGAGAAATCATTGTATAAAATATACATTACATACAATGACTCAAACTTATGTTTTCTCTGACCAAAAAAATGTCAAAAGAATGATTGCATAGAACAGTTCAAGATCGCTCTACATGTGTTTGTCAACCTTGTTGAAATTACAGCAAAAAGATCAGTGCCGCTATTATATCCAGGAGAGAGGTTTCAACAAATACCTTAAAAACTAGTTGCTGGTTTTTAATACTTTTTAAATTTGGGGGAAAAAAATATTGTGTCAGATTGTATCAAAATATTTAGTCATGTATTAGGGACCAAACACCGCAGGGGCGTAGGCACCTACTTTAACCGTTAGTGTTATTATTCTGCTAGAGTCTATGGCAGCCCATAGAAGCGTACATAGGAAGGTTGTGAAATTTGGCACACATATAGGGGACAGTCTGAAATGTTACCATAGGAAATTTGCAGTTGCTAACTTAAACCCTCTAGCACCACCTCTGTGGTGCTTGGCCCCATAATTGCTTCTTGCAGCTATATTTTTATAGATTAATTTTCATAAAGGGTCCAAATTCCTGAATGCCCTATAGCTCTCCCAGCATATAATAAAGAGTGATGTGATTTCCTTGTGCTTAGCACACGTGATCTGGTGCACGGCATATCTGAGCGAGTACAGAAGAGCCAGGCGAACCTGGAAACTGTACAGGGACTGATGGGAGTTTTCAGCCAGTCGGCTTGTGTTACACGCAGGAGCAGTCTCCGCGGGGACCTTCTCTACATGGCAGATGTGGAGGAAAAGTTCAAACAGCAGTACAGGCTCGTCTCTGAAACAGGAGAGAGAATACACACACTTGTACAGGTTCATTTCCTTTTCTGCATTTTGTATCCTCATCTTTTTTTAAAAATTATTATTCTGAGGGGAGGATTAAAGGCTCCATTTTGTCTGTATATTTCATTCTCTCTCTGTGTATCAGGAAAACGCCGTTCTCTTGGGCGCTGATGTCGACTCCGAGTCATGGGAGGCTTACACACAGCATGTGGACCGCATGGTTCTGGGAGGATTCTGCAGTGCTGTGCGCTGTTCTGTACAGTACCTAGTCGATAACACAGACTCTGCTCTGCGCATAGCACCACTGTTCGAGGTCCAGCTGACCCTGACCTCGGATATGACCTTTCACCCCTCGCTTGACCTCTCCAAGACAGGCAACTTCTATCACATCATTGACAAGATGGTGGCTGATATATTCAGAATGGCTTCCTACATGAATAGAGTTGCCAAGCACAAAAAAGCAGAGACCTACGAGGTGTGTGTGTTGTGCTGCAGGTGAACATGCAAGTCTTTGCATGAAAAACACACATGTATGTATGTATGTATGTATGTATGTATGTATGTATGTATGTATATACACGTGTCTATGTGTGTGTGTGTGTGTGTGTGTGTGTGTGTGTGTGTGTGTGTGTTATACTGCAGGTGGATATCACTCGGGTTCCAGAGTTGTGCGACTTGGCTCAGCTGATTCACACCCGTGCCCGAGCGGCCATTTCTAAGGTGAAAGAGTTTCAGAACTCATTCAGCTCTTATCGCTACCTGTGGACTGGAGACAGGGCAGAGTTTATGAGACAGTTCCTGCTCTACGGCCACGCCCTCTCGGCCGAGGAGGTGGAGCTGTACGCTGATTACGAGCTCACCAAGAATCCGCCCAAACTGGACAACTTCAAAGAGCAAGTAAGATTTGTTTAAAAAAAAATAAAAAAATTGCACACTGCTTTCAGTAACAAAGCGAAAATATATTCGTCTGTTTCCAAAATTGCACGACATACTACTCACAGGAAACCCATTTGAAATTTCCAAGTACGCATCGAAAGCTGTCTTTGTACTGACAATTCAATTTGGTCATATTAATCTCAAAATAAAACCCTGAAAATTAAACTAAAAAAAAAAAAGAAGAAGCAGCTATACATTATATATTATGCAATATTATTGCTGTGTCTGTTATTAACAAATTAAAACAAGTTTGTCCTCAAAACCTGCCAGTACTGTATATGCATTGCACGTCTTTTCCAAATGGAAGCCATTTCAAACACACACAGTCACTTTTAGTGTATGTACAACAGTTCTGAAATCATTTCTTATTGCCTTCTGTGTGTGTGTGTGTGTGTGTGTGTGCGCGTGTGTGTAGATCAGCGAGTTTGAGAGTCTGTATGACGCGGTGCAGGCGTTGGAGGAGAAGACAGTTTTCTGCGGCTGGTGTCAGGTCGACATCAAACCATTTAAAATCTCCCTCATGAACACCATCAAGAAGTGGAGCTGGATGTTCAAAGAGCATCTGCTCAACCATGTCAACGACAGGTAACACACACGCGCACACACAGATCAAATAAACACTTAACGTATTTAGTTGTTTGTGCTGCAATTTATTTATAAATGTGTGTGTGTGTGTGTGTGTGTGTGTGTGTGTGTATATATATATATATATATATATATATATACACACACACACTTATATACACACACACACACACAATTTATATATAAATGTATGTGTGTGTATGTATGTATGTATGTATGTATGTATATATATATATATATATATATATATATATATATATATATATATATATATATATTTATATTTATATATATATATATATATATATATATATATATATATATATATAAAATAATATTTTGTATATTGACTTCATTAAAATAGGATCTTCCATAAGGTCAAAGTGGCCATAATATCATATCCACAACATTTGAATGGTTTTTAAAAAGACATTTTAATAGTGCTGCACTTTTACAGAAAAGTTTAAACGTGTTATTTAAAATGTATACAATGATTTTTGTCTCACTAGAATGTTTTCAGATTTATTGTATGCTGTATTTTGTAATCTTCAATGAGTCCAAAGTTGAATTGAATAAAGCAAATTTGCATTCCCTAATATGAATTTGCAAGTTCCGTTTTAAGATGATGATGATGATTTTGTGCAGTGGTTAATCTGAAACGGGGTGCGCTGAATTTGAAATATGTTATGCTGAAATAATTCTTAAATCATTTGTATAGCTAATTGTTTCAATAAAAAATTGAATTCATTGGAATTTTCGACGATGCATTATTTTACACAGTTTAAATGCAGTTCCGATTGGCACCGCTAGCGTTCCAGCGAAATGAGCTAAACTTATTTATTATTGTCTCCATATTTGTTCTAGTGTGCAGGACTTGTCGAGCTTCATCGAGAACGCCGAGCATGGTTTAGGGAAGAACGTGAAGGATGGAGATTACGCTGGTCTGGTGGACATCATGAGTCACCTGATGGCGATCAGAGACAGACAGCAGAACACCGAGCAGCAGTTCAAACCTCTCAAATCTACTTCAGATCTGCTGAAGACCTACAGCCAACAGCTGCCGGAGCATGTCTATGCCCTGCTGGAGGTGCACACACGCACACACACAGAGATGGATATTGTGTTCTATAATGTTGTCCTGATTTAAAATACTTTCTGACACACACACTGTTTTCAGGAACTGCCTGAAAAATGGAAGAATCTGAAGAAAGTGGCCTTCACTGTAAAACACGAGGTCGCACCTCTGCAGTCCAACGAGGTTGCCGTCATCCGAAGGAAGTGTGTCCGCTTCGAGGTGCGTAGGATCATCATAGAAGTACTAATTTAATGCCATAAAAAATGATATTTGTGTATATTTGAATCATTAATTTAATAATACATATTTTGCACACAGTGGGGGAAATAAGTATTGAATGCGTCATTTTTTTCAGTAAATATATTTCCAATGAGGCTATTCACACGAAATTTTCACCAGACATCAGTATTAACTCAAGAAATCCGCAAATATAAAGAATTCACAACATTAAAGTCCATAAATAAAGTTATGTGTAATAAAGCGGAATGACACGGGAAAAAAGTATTGAACACGCTAACTGAAATTTATTGAATACTTCTTATTACTTATTTAATACTGATTTATTAAAAATGTTGACTTGTCCTGTACTTATTTCCCCCAATGTATGTTAACTTCACAGACAAATTGGCCTTGAAAGTTTATAGTTTCAGCTGTGGCAGGGACAAAATAATTTAGAAAAGAGGACAAAAGTAGGCCAGAAGTTGTGTTTTTGTTTTTATTTTGTTCTGTCTGAAACGTTCAAACAAGTTTAGTTCACCTAAATGAAAATAAAAGGAAAAAAATAAGCTTTTTGAGATTTCTTGCTTAGTGGTCACTGTCTTTCCAAAGAATGCTCCAAATTCAAAGTTAAAATCTAGTGTTATTGTTAGATATATACATTTTCTTACTTTCTTTTGTTTTTTATTAAGATAAGACCAATTTACCTGTTTAAGATGCCTCTGATCATAGAAGTTGGTGTTTCTGTGCATATTTCATTTTCTGAGTAGATTTTTGTGGAAAACAATGCAAAGCCGGAGGTAAAGAACCACCCGATGCAAAGCAGAGTACATTAACACATACAGAGTAACCGTGGATTATCCCTTACATATCTAAAACTCTTTTAAACTTTAAAATGTCTGTGCCGCATCTCTACTGATAATGTAACTGTGAGTTTAACTGTATGTTACTATGGTTACAGTTGTTTATAGGAGGCACATTAATTTAGAACGGTGATTAAACTGGACTGGAACTACCTGTGGTATATACGTTTTTTAAACGCACATCTTCCATCCAATCAGAATCGAGTATTCAGACAGACCCATGGTATAACAGTGACTGTAACACACAGATGTATTTAACTAATTTATGTAGACTATTCATGGACATCAACTTGCACAAATTCCTAAACAGTAGGTTCATTTTACTGTTTGAGATTGATGGTTGAATTTATAGGACACACGAGTGAAGTGAATATATAGTGAAGGAAGTCTGCCACCTTTACTTGTGCAAAGTAGAAAAGCAGTGAAAAGAGGTCCGTCGTGTTATCAAAGGCGGTGCGCCAACTGAAAATCCACTGAAAAATGTCCTATAAAAAAAATGTCCTACATTTATATATGTTTATTTTTTTACTTAGAAGCTCTAAAAAATGTAAGAAGACACGATACATATCTGAGGTTTACTTTACTGCTTCAGTGGTACTAAACAAATGTTTGTTATGAACTCCGATCAATTTGACAGATTCAGACCTGACTGTTTTCTCTCTGTCTCACTCCGGACACAGATTAAACAGCACGAGTTTCGGGAGCAGTTTCGTACGGAGCCCATCTTCAGCATCAACAATGATGAACCATACAAACTCATTGACAAGGTTTTTCCTTATTCTGTGTGTGTGTGTGTGTGTGTGAATACACAGGACATGGTTTCTTAAACATTTTCACATTTTCTGACATGGATAACCCCCTTAGTACAGATGTATTTTATGAACTTAATCCAACTGTTAACATATTAGGCTCACTATTTAAGTGTGTACAAAGGTATTATGACTAATCATTGGAGATGTAGAACATTTTATTCCTGAACTTTCTACTGAGAGGTTACTGTTTGTACGCTTGCTTGTTTTTGAGGCTTCCATTAAACCCACTCAATTCAAGTAACCAGTCAAACAGGCTTAAAAGATCTTAATAACTATGATAATGCAGGTTTGTGATATTTTTCCCCCCCACTTAAACAAACGAATAAAAATCACAGCGCTCATTTTGCGTGTGGTGTGTGTAGACCAATCGTGCAGTGGCTCATTTGGAAAACGAGATGTGCAAGCTGCAGGAAACCGCCAAGCTGTTCGAGGTCGGCTTCCCGGACTACAGACAGCTCCGCCAGTGCCGATCTGACATCATCCTCCTCAAAGCGGTGTGGGATATGGTCATCTTTGTCAAAGTAATGCAAAGTCACTAACACTCCTCGGCACTTTTACATCCCCGTATGGGTGTAATGTCTAGCCATCTTGTTTATTCTGCTGCAGTATAGATAGAAAGTATATTTTAGATTAGCTTAGAGCCATCTGATTCGTTGGGTTCATCACGTCCTGACCAGAACAGAAATATCCATAGTATAGGATGTCTGGAAAGTCAAGAACCAATGGGAATATGTTGAGCAAAACGTAAGGGTGAACATGTAGAGCACATGTTGTAAATAATAAATACAAAATGAACCATATGTAGTTTTACTCTCATTGCTTCCTGACTTTTCATTTTATGTTATTTGGAGTGACCTGGATTTAACTAACTTTTTAATCATGATCTGTGTGCATCATCCTGGGACGTGTAGTCCAGTATCTTGGACTGGAGGAAGACACCATGGAAAGAAATCAACGTGGAGCAGATGGACATGGAGCTCAGGAGGTTTGCTAAGGTGCAACTAAGTCTTGAAAAGCTCTCTCTCTCTTTCTCCAAACAAGTATAGGATTTAAATACCATTATAATCATCATATAAACACATTGGATAAATGATAACGCTTAAGTTTCTGTGAGAAATTTATATCTCTCACTGATTATTTGGAACTGAAATGATTTTTAAATGCATACACATGAGCAACTGCATGAACACGTAGTTCATGATTGTTCATTTTAAAATTCTGAACAACTAATGATTTGCTCATAGCCAATAATGATACAGTGGCTTCCAATAATATTGGCACCCTTGGTAAATATGAGCAAAGAAGGCTGTGAAAATTTGTCTTTATTGTTGAACCTTTTGTTAGAAAAAAAAAAATCACAAAAATACTCTGCTCTCGTGGATATCAAACAATTGCAAACAACGCAGGTTTATAAAAAATACATCTTTGTTAAAAATAGGTGTGCAACAATTATTGGCACCCCTATGAATTCATATGAGAAAAATATTATTTGAAGTATATTCCCACTGATATTTAATTTTTTTTTTAGCACACCTGGAGGACGAGGAACAGGAAATTGTTCAACCATGACTTCCTGTTTCACAGGGGTATAAACATGAGGTAGCACATAGGTCAAATTCCTTTAGTCATTCATAACAATGGGTAAGATCAAGGAATATAGCTGTGATGTGCGGCAAAAGGTTGTTGAGTTTCACAAAATGGTAAGTGGCTATAAGAAAATATCACAAGCATTGAAAATGCCCATTTCCACCATCAGGGCAATAATTAAGAAGTTCCAGTCAACTGGAAAAATTATGAATCAGCCTGGAATTGTACGCGTGTCTACATTGTCTCAACACACTGTGAAGAGGATGTTTCGAGAGGCCAGAAAATCTCCAAGGATCACAGCTGGAGAATTGCAGAAGTTAGTTGTGTCTTGGGGTCAGAAAGTCTCCAAAACTACAATCCGAAGTCATCTACATCACCACAAGCTGTGTGGAAGGGTTTCAAGAAAAAAAGCCTCTTCTCTCGTCCAAAAACAAACTCGAGCATCTTCAGTTTGCCGACACTACTGGACCTTCAAATAGGATCGGGTTCTATGGTCAGATGAAACCAAAGTAGTGCTTTTTGGCAATAAACACCAGAGGTAGTTTTGGTGCACACAGAGAGGTAGTCATATGGAAAAGTACCTCATGCCCACGGTTAAATATGGTGGTCACTCTTTAATGTTTTGGGGCTGTTTTTCTGTCAGAGGACCTGGACATTTTGTTATGATACATGGCATCATAGACCTTATCAAATATTAACAGATATTAAATGAAAACCTGACTTCCTCTGCCAGAAAGCTTAAAATGGACCGTGGTTGGATCTTCCAGCGGGACAATGATCCAAAACATACATCAGAATCAACACAAAAATGGTTTACTGACCACAAAATCAAGGTCCTGCCATGGCCATCCCAGTCCCCTGACTGAAACCCATAGAAAACTTGTGGGGTGAAGTGAAGAGGAGAGTCCACCAGCGTGGACCTCGAAATTTGAAGGATCTGGAGAGATTCTGGAGAGTTTGGAGGAATGGTCTCGGATCACTTGCCATGTATTCTTCAATCTCAAAGGGAGGTAGCACAAAGTATTGACTAAAAGGGTGCCAATTATTGTCACACACCTATATTTAATAAAGATATAGTCATTGGATAAACCTGTGTTTCATTTGCAATTATTTGATATCCATTAGATTTCAGTTTTTGTGATTTTTTTTTTTAAACAAAATATCAAAAGGTTCAACAATAAAGGCACTTTTTCACAGCCTTCTTTGCTCATATTTACCAAGTGTGCCAATATTATTGGAGGATACGGTACATGATGCAAAAAATAAAACCACAACAGACAACAATGTTGTTGTTGAAAAATAATCAACCACAAGGTCCACCCCCCCCCCCCCCCCCCCCAAATTACAAGTTCTGAAGTATTTTATTCTCCTTATACCACAGCATTTCACCAACGCTACCATTTATTTATTTATTACAGAACAACACATTATACTTTTTATCCATTAAGATTTACATAATGTTGTGGAATGTCTGCGAAACAAATTAGTTCTTGTTAGAACTAGAGCCACTGTCTAGATGTTAAGGTAAAAAAAGAGAAATGCAGCTTGTCACGTTACGAAACCTCAAAGTGTACCTCAAACTTCTGTCCTAAAGCTACAGCTTTACATGAGACTCCTTCAAAAAAAAAAATGAATTAACATCCTCACAGAAAACCCCACCATATCAACAATTTCACATTTCTTTGTAAAATTTCTCTTCTACACTTCAGATTCTAAATCCCTCTATTTGTGACGGAGTCAGTTAATTAAGAATACTTTAGATAAGGAGGTCAGAAGATAAATCTGTTTGGGGTTATGTGTGCAGGAGATGAAGACACTAGATAAGGAGGTGCGTGTGTGGGACGTCTACGCCGGTCTAGAGTCTACCGTTAAAAACCTGCTGACGTCACTTCGGGCTGTTAATGAACTGCAGAACTCGGCAGTTCGAGAGCGACACTGGCAGCAGCTCATGCACACAACCAGGGTAGAGTATCTTAATCGTGCACTGTTGCAGCAGCATTACACAGAACACTGTGGTAAGATTACAGCAACACTGTGGAAGCGTCACATATATACATATTACACAAAATGTCGTTACCACAACTGCCTCATTCATAGTGCAGTAACACAAGGTTACAAGAGGAGATGACTGATAACAAATAAGAACTACAGTCTGAACTACCATGTCTAATTATTTAGTAGACTTAATAATGTTAGAGTTTTTATTGATCACATATACATATGCACAGTGAAATTCTTTTCTTTGCATTCCTCAGTATGTTAGGAAGCTGGGTTCAGAGTACAGGGTCAGCCGTGATACAGCACCCCTGGGGCAGTGAGGGTTAAGGGCCTTGCTCAAGGGCCCAACAATGGCAGCTGTGCTGGGGCTTGAACTTTTTCAGCATGAGACCCCAATTGTGTAGTGTGCATCCCTTTGTGGCCCCCTAGATTCGTCAAATTTTCACAATTTCATTTTTTTCATGCTAGGCTCTTTGTATTAACTTTCTCAGCTAAGAGACTATGTCCTCTATTCAAAAGCTTATCCATTTTAAATAGCCTTATGTTTTATCAGTGTGTGGCTAACAATACACTAGTATATCAATGGATATCTCTGTTTGGTGTCTGTCTCAGTGTGCTGTGTATAATTGTTTTAAGTTATTAATGTTTCACATTTTTATGTACATCATAGTGCAAAGGTTGACAATCCTGACTTGCATACAAGTAAAATTAATTTTAAAAAAAATTTATGTTCTAGAATTTTTATGCGGCCCCCCCCTTGAGAACCACTGCTCTAACGTGCCTACCAAAAACAAAATGTAGAAAACAAAAAAAGAATACCCGAATTCTTGGCGTACACGACACCCTACTAACCTACTCTATCTAGCTATGGAAAGCACAAAAGTACAGGGAGTGGCGCACACTCTTTACCTAACAGGCATACAAAATGCTGGTTACGTGGTTCTGTGAATACCGGATGACCACCAGAGACGGTGCTGCTGTAGTGGATGATCGCAGCGCCAGCCAGATAGGTCAAGTAAATAAATACCAACGAAGTCATGTGGTGATATGAACTGAGCGGCAGTGATATAAGCCACTGCAGCTCAGTACTCCACCTCGGAGCGTCTTCTCGCACATCCAGAATTCACAGAACCACGGTTACATCAGTAACTAGGGTTCTGTTCTATTGTGTTTCACCACCAGAGACGGTGCTGCCGTAGTGGATGACTCATACCAGAAAAGTCATAAGGAGTAACTCACCAGAAAAGACCAGGGGTCACCGGCAAAGCACAGCTGAACTCGCATCCTACGATGAAGCAATGTTGACATTATAGAATTTCACGAAGGTACAGAGAGAGGACTATGTCGCTGCAGCTCAGATGTCACAAAGAGAGACACCCTTGCAGGCAGCCCATGAAGATGAAACAGCCCTGGTGGAATGGCAAATGACGGGCATGGGTTGTTTGGCCTATTTATATGCTAAGGCAATAACCTCAACTACCCACCATGACAGCTTCTATTTAGACAGAGGGGCAATCTTCTTAACACCTCCATAATAGACATGCAACTGTTCCGACTGTCTTAACTGTGCTGTAGCCTCTATGTAGCACCTCAAGGCCTGTACTGGGCACAGGAGCAGAGAACGCTGCTCAAGGTCCCGCAGCTGGAAGGAACACAGCTCAGTGGACTGATTAATGAACTGATGCAGGAGCACCTTAGGAAGGAATGTTAGATTCGGCCAGAATGCATGACTGACTCATGGACAGAGCGTGAAGCTCACCAGCCCTTTTTGTAGATGTCACAACCAGAAGAAAAGCTGACCTCAATGACTTCTACCTAAGACCTGTCCCCTCCAATGTTTCAAAGGGGGATGGGAAAAGGAACTCCAAAACCAGAGGCAAACGCCACACCAGAGAACAGGGAGAACAAGCCGGATTGAGGCGACTGGCACCATTTAAGAAACTGCAAACCAATTTATGGGAGTCCAATGACAAGCCATCCACAGGAGAATGGTGCACAGAGATGCCACAAAAATGTTTAAGGTGGAGGCTGCCCTGCCACTGTCCAAAAGACCTTGTAGGAAACTCAAAATTACTGAGACTACACATTGTATAGGGTCAAACCCACAAGTCTCGCACCATGTAAAAAAAGACTTCCATCGACAGGCATAAAGCACTTGTGTAGAAGTGCAAACCTTGTGTTGAGAACAGTGTGAACTGACTGCTAAGAGGGAGTTGACTCCAGAGGCCAGATCCCTAACTGTAGGCGGGCCGGTTCAGATGACAAATGCGAGACTATAGGTCTCGCCTAGGGGAAGCTGCCTTGGTCTGTCCTTCAGCAAGGTTAGAAGCAAGGGAAACCGTGGTCTGGACAGCCACTGTGGTGCAATCAGAAGCACCCTGTGAAGTGTCTCCCACAGCAGAGGAATTGGAGGAAAGGCATTCAGGACACAATCTGGCCACTCGTGTGACAGCGTGTCCTGCCCCAGCAGGCTGGACGTTTTCATCTGGGCAAACCACAATGGGCAGTGATTTCTCTGAAGCAAATAGATCCACTTCTGCCACACCAAATTCCTGCCAAATGTCCTGAACTACATCCAGGTGGAGACTCCTCTTGCCCAGATGAAGTCAATTTCTGGACAGAGCATCTGCAGCCTGACTGGCTATCCCTGGCAGATAAACAGCCTGCAGTGATGCAAACCGTGGGAGTGACCAAGTGAGGATATTGTGAGTGAGCCTTAGCAAGCTCTCTAAACTTGTGCCCCCTTGATGATTCAGATTGAAAACCATCGAAGTGTTGTCTGAGCACACAAGCACATGGCGGCCTGTCAGCACCAAGAGGAAATGTCATAGGGCCAGAAAAACTGCACGCATCTCCTGCAGATTAATATGATCCATAGTCCAATCCATTGACCATTCGCCACTGACACCCCTGAGGTTCCAAACTGCTCACCAACCCTTGAGGGATGCATCAGTTGTTACCACTTCCCAACGAGAGGTAACAATCCCCAACAGAACGCCCGCTGTCAAAAAGGCTGGTGAAGTCCACCATCGGAGGGCACACCCACACAACCGTGACTCACTACGATCTGACGATGACGGAATGGGTCCAACTGAAGGCTGTTGTTCCACACCTGCAGGGGCCGCAGCTGAAGCAGTCCCAGAGGAATTACAGAGGGTGGCTGACATCAGCATTCCTATCAGCCTCAATAACATCCCATACTGGAGAGACGCCCAGAGATGAAACTGGGCAAGAATATTCAGTATATCTGTCGTCAGAGACAGAGAGGCTCACATTGTGGATGAATCGATCGTCACCCTGATGAACACGATCGATTGCGTGGGAGACATCGAGCTCTTTGCCCTGTTCACCAAGGGACCCAACTTGGCAACATGGTCTAGTAACAGCTGGATATTGTGCACAGCCTGGTCACTCATCTGAGCGCAAAGCAACCAACCGTCTAGATATGGCAGAATCTGCAACCTCTGGGACCACAGGGGTGACAGGGCAGCCTTCATACACCTCGTAAACACTCATGGTTAGGACCGACAGGCACAAGTACAAGACAAAATATATATAACACGAAACAATGGGAACACAGTTTGCTAACTAGGCAAAAATGGGTAATACTCTTGCGGATTGAACCGTGAGGTAAGCGGCACGCTGTGGAGAGAAAAAACCCGAAGGAAATAACTCATGCTCCACGGCAAGCGGCTCGTAGCTCGACAGCGTGTAGCCACGATACTAAGGAAAAAGCCTGTACTTATTAGTGGCGAGCAATCCGGAAAACAAGCAAGTTGTTATCAGTTGACTGATCTGGCTGCCGCTGTGATCATCCACTACAGTAGCACCGTCTCTGGTGGTCAGGAGGAATGAAACAGAACTACGTGCACCATGTATATAGCGTGACCTGCTTACCTGCCCTCTTTTCCCAAACAAACAAACAAACATCAAGTTTTATCAAACAGCAGCATAAGGCACCAGTACCACCGATAACGGGTAGTAAGTTCATACATTCACAGAATAGATTTCAATAAACCAATGATTACAACCAAGGGTATGGATAACAACAACAACAACAACAAAAACCACACGCACACTTCACATCTCTTGACCTAAGCATGCCTGGTTGTTTTTAAACGTCCTGACGGCAGCGGATTGGGCGTGGAAGACGATACCCTAATGATGATTGGCAGGTGACATATCCAATCATCAGAGACCTGAGAGCGTAATAGCGGCGTGAGTGAAATGGATTGAAGCAGAGAAACAAACACCAAAAAATACAACGAAACGAAACACCAAAACACACCTGGAACGTAACATCCCAAAGGTGTTCAGTGGGGTTGAGATCAGGACTCTGTACAGGAAACATGAGTTCTTCCACTCCAACCTTAACACACCATGTCTTCATGGAGCTCACGGGGCATTGTCGTGCTGGAACAGGTCTGGGCCTCTTGTTTCCAGTGAACAGAAACTGCAGTGCTACAGCTTTACATCTTCTTTCCCTCTCTCTCTCTCTCTCTCGCTCTCTCTCTCTCTCTCTCTCTCTCTCTCTCTCTCTCTCTCTCTCTCTCTCTCTCTCTCTCTCTCTCGCGCTCTCTCGCTCTCTCTCTCTCTCTCTCTCTCTCTCTCGCGCTCTCTCTCTCTCTCTCGCTCTCTCTCTCTCTCTCTCGCTCTCTCTCTCTCTCTCTCTCTCTCTCTCTCTCTCTCTCTCGCTCTCTCTCTCTCTCTCTCTCTCTCTCTCTCTCTCTCTCTCTCTCTCTCTCTCTGTCTCTTATTCCCTGTGTGTAGGTGAGCTTCATGATGGATGAGAACACCACTCTGGGTGATCTGCTGGAGCTTCAGCTGCACCGTGTGGAAGAAGAAGTGAAGAACATTGTGGACAAAGCGGTAAAAGAGATGGCCATCGAGAAGGTAGTGACAGCACCAGACACACAGAATGGCACTGTGTTTCACACACAGCAAACGTCATGTTTGTACTTGTGTGTAGGTTTTGGCTGAGATCAAACAGACGTGGTCTACGATGTCTCTGTCGTACGAGACTCACACCAGCACTGGAACTCCTCTACTGAAAGCCGACGAGAACCTGATTGAGACCCTGGAGGATAATCAGGTGATTAACACAACATAGCAGACGGGTATGAGGGGGAAGCCAGAAACACAGACACAACAGTATAGGAAATATGGAATATAGGAAAAATGAAGGTATAATAGGATAAAACTCTCATAGTGATGATGTAATTGCTGCTTCTCCTTTTTCTGTTCAAACAGCAAGGTGCAGAGTTATTCTGTACCTGCTAACCCTAATCTACTCTGATTCTAATCAGAAAATCTAATCAACAGTCTACAAAATGGGTGTATTAGTGTAGATCTGCTTCGATCTAGTATGAATTGACAAGGTTAAAAACTGATCTGTGTAAAAAAAAATTTTTTTTAATAAAAAACAACAACAAAAATCTATGTATATGACAGTCAATGTCCACCAAGCCAAAAGTTTGGTTTAGGCAAAATTTTTAGCAGGAAATCATATTGAATCTGGTATCTGGCATTGGTTATGCGATGCATGGATATGATGTATGAGTGTATACCTGTGTGTGTGTGTGTGTGTGTGTGTGTGTGTGTGTGTGTGTGTGCGCAGGTGCAGCTTCAGAATATCCTGATGAGCAAGCACGTGGAGTACTTCCTGGTGGAGGTGAGCGGCTGGCAGCGGCGGCTGATGCTGGCAGACCTAGTGATTGGTACCTGGCTGGGAGTGCAGCGCACCTGGGCTCACCTGCAGAGCATCTTCACCAACTCGGAGGACATCCGTAACCAGCTGGCACACGATGCCGAGCTTTTTCAAGGCATCCACCTCGACTTCCAGGTAGCTGCCCAAGATACAGTATTGTATCTGTGATACAGTATTGTAAGGGACAAGCTCCATTGTTTCACTTATGTATTTTATTGCCCAGCAACGTGTAGTGTCTGTTCTTTATGTGCGTGTACAGGAGTTGATGATGAAAGTTGTGGAAACTGCAAATGTGATTGAAGTCACGAACCAGCCAGGCTACCTTGAGAAACTTGAGGCTCTGCAGCAAAGGTACACTAGAGTATGTGTTACACAAAGCTTTAAAACAACAGCAACAACAAAGAAATTAGAGACTTCGCTAGAAATTAAATACAATTGCACAGACACATCCTGCAGAAACTGGGAAAAAAAGCCCAGAGATTCTAAATGTACTCAGAGATATTATTTTGTTTTGTTTCAGTTTTCAATGCAAATGTAATTTCTTTTTTAAATTCTTATGTAATTTTTTACAGGTTGTCTGTATGTGAAAAAGCTCTGGCTGAGTATTTGGAAACAAAGCGTCTGACGTTTCCGAGATTCTACTTCGTCTCCGCTGCTGATCTGTTGGAGATTGTTTCCAAGGGAACACAGCCCAGACAGGTAACTCATGATACCATGGATTAGCATTTACTCCATTGCTCACTCTATTGGACAAAGACATAGTTTGACAAGTACTTTGTGTGTATGGATGTATAAAATGTCTGTGTGTGTGTGTGTGTTTAGGTCACACGGCACCTGTTGAAGCTCTTTGATAACCTGGCTGATCTGAAGTTCAGAGATGAGGGAGAAGAGGAGGGAAGGGTAGAGGTTGCAGTGGGGATGTACAGCAGAGAGGGGGAGTATGTGCCGTTTTCTGAGTCGTGCGTGTGTGAGGGACAGGTAACACACACCTTCTATACACTCTACACATTTTATCAATAGAATAAAGCTAGTATGAAAACTGATGTATTCTTAAGTAAGAGTTGGGAAATTAACATGGATAAATATAATCTGTTAGTGTAGAATTATCACACCATTATCCACTGTGTTCCTGCACCCTGATGGTAGGATTTAAGGGTGATTCACAAGGATTACCCTGGATGGTGAATTATACATATCATATTATACATAGATTTATCAATTACATCTGAGATATATACACACATTATACCTATGCTTTGAGGAAATCATCATTGACACTGGACAAGAGTTGTCCTTTTTTAAAATCGCATTTTTCTCTCGTCCTCCATCTCAGGCCGAGTGTTGGCTGAGTAGGTTGGAGCTGGCCATGCGCTCCACAGTGAGGCACGAGATCTCAGAAGCCGTGGCAGCATATGAGGATAAAGCACGTGATCAGTGGCTCTTTGACTATCCTGCACAGGTGTGTGTTTTAATATTTAATGCATCAATATTTTCTGGTGTGGATGCAACGCAAGAGGTGTGGACCATCCAGACACAACTTTACAGTGTGTGTGTGTTTCAGGTGGCATTGACGGGTAGTCAGATTTGGTGGGCGATGGATGTTGGAATTGCCTTTGAAAGGGTGGAGGAGGGTTTCGAGACGGCGCTGAAAGACTACAATAAAAAACAGGTCATTGTTTCACTTACTAAGTCATTCACTCACTCACTTGCGTGAACGCTCGCTTATGCCGTCATTCATTGACCCACTCACTCTTCCTGTTACTCAGTTACTCAGTCACTCATTTACTTACATGTGCTCTCACTCACTCAATCATGTAGTAACTCAGTCACTAAAGTATGTATATATGTATGTATGCATGCATCTATTGCAGATCCTCCAGCTGAACTCTCTGATAAACATGCTGCTAGGCGAGCTGAGCCCTGGTGATCGCCAGAAGATCATGACACTTTGTACCATTGATGTTCATGCTCGTGATGTGGTGGCCAAGCTTATCTCTCAGAAGGTAACCATGACGACAGCGCTCCCTTACATCCTGTGTTCTGCGACTTTCCTAGTAAAAGTAAAGTTTCTGTGGAATAACATTTGAAGACAACACACAGTCTGAACATTACCAGTAAAGAGATGCTTTTAAGTCCAAGGTTTTGAGTATCATTTAGGGGAATGTTTTGTATGAAGTCATGCTGCTTGTCTCCTAGGTGACGAACGGCCAGGGGTTTGCCTGGTTGTCTCAGTTACGCCATCGCTGGGATGAACAGCAAAAGCACTGCTATGTCAACATATGTGATGCCCAGTTTCAGTTCTCCTATGAATACCTGGGTAACACCAACCGACTGGTTATAACACCACTCACTGACCGGTTAGTTACATTCTGTCTCTCTGTCACACACGCACTCGCACATCGTGTTCAAATCTGCCGCGTTTCATTCCAAATAATGAAGCTTTCAAATGAAGTTTCATCTTTCACCTTATGTTCAGGCACTCTGTTAATCCAGAGTATCAGAAAAAAGAACTTTCAGATAAAGAAGCGTGTTGTCTTGGAGCAATCGGCATGCAATGATCCAAAATGAATAAATCCTCCAAAATTTATAGCATTCCATGTTTATTTTTTGCCATCATCTGATTGTCATGCACAGATGCTACATCACACTGACTCAGTCTCTCCATCTCACAATGAGTGGCGCCCCCTCTGGCCCTGCTGGCACAGGAAAGACGGAGACCACCAAGGACCTGGGTCGCTCGCTCGGCATTATGGTCTATGTGTTCAACTGCTCAGAACAAATGGACTACAAGGTAAGGAATAAAATTCAGAATGTGAACTGAATCGATCTGCTTAGAGGAAATGTAGATATAGATGAGGTGTTTTTTATTTATTTATTTTTTTATCTCTTTATCTTTTGTCTTAGTCCATAGGTAATATCTATAAGGGTCTGGCTCAGACAGGTGTTTGGGGCTGCTTTGACGAGTTCAACAGGATCTCTGTGGACGTTTTGTCTGTGGTCGCCGTACAGGTCAAAACCATCCAAGATGCTATTCGCAACAAGAAGCAGAGGTTATATCAGCACATGTCATTTCACGTTGTATCATTTTTATATTTTACTCTGACTCCAAAAGTCTGTCACGTATGTCAAAATATAACACAACAAACTATAAATATAAATAAAAATTTTCAACATTTCATAGTGTTGCTGCGCACAGTAAAATAATTTCTTCTGTTTTACATTAATAACATTAATGCAAATTCAAAATCGTTTTTTTTTTCTGCAACGTGACACATTTCAGATTGATTGATTATTTTTTTCCCCCAAGTAATAATCTACTAATTCAGTACGTGAGAAAATTTCTTTGCATTGCTCATTACCCAGTCCACACTGATTTTATTCCAATTCATGATGCTGATCAGGTTTTACTTCCTTGGGGAGGAGATTGAGCTGAGGCCAACCGTGGGGATCTTCATTACTCTAAACCCGGGATATGCTGGTAGAGCAGAACTGCCCGAGAACCTGAAAGCGCTCTTCAGGTTCCACCCACTTTGAAAAACTCAAACTATTAACCAATCACGACCATTCCAGTATAATAACGAACAAGTAAGTGATATCTGTCTGTGTGTGTGTGTGTGTGTGTGTGTGTGTGTGTGTGTGTGTGTGTGTTAGGCCATGCGCCATGGTGATTCCTGATTTTGAGTTGATCTGTGAGATCATGCTGGTGGCAGAGGGATTTATAGACGCCCGTCTGCTTGCACGCAAGTTCATCAGCCTGTACACGCTCTGCAAAGAACTGCTCTCTAAACAGGTACTCACTAAAAACTGCCGAATCTGCTATTTTCCAGAGCTTAAAGAAATTAAAAATGTAAAAAAAATAATTTTTTTAGAAAGTGCTTTTTGAACGGCAGCCATCTTTAACAGCTGGAAACAAGAAACAACGCAGGAAGTGGATTTGCATTTAAATATGGTCTTTTGGTGTTGCAGGATCACTATGACTGGGGTCTACGGGCGATAAAGTCAGTGCTGGTTGTTGCTGGGTCGCTGAAACGGGAAGACAAGAGTTGTCCTGAAGAGCAGGTGCTCATGGGAACATTTGTCCATACTTTCTAACCCATTAATCTCTCTAAAAGGACAATATAAGATCATTTTGCTCTCCCTGTATACTAGCACTGACCCTTACAGTACACGTTAAGTACTTGTTAATAATTGTTTGTTTTCCTGTCTCCGGTCTCTTACAGTCCCCTATAACACGATATTTGTAATACATTTGTAACGCACCTGAATATATAACGCATTAATAATGTGCTGTTAAGGTGTTGATACGCGCTTTACGGGATTTCAACCTGCCGAAGATTGTCACGAGTGACGTGCCGATATTCCTGGGTCTGATCAGTGATTTGTTTCCTCTGTTGGATATTCCGCGTAAGAGAGACCTGCAGCTGGAGCAGCACGTCCGTCAGGCAATCAGCGAGCTGCGGCTGCAACCTGAGGAGAACTTTATCCTCAAGGTCAAAAATGAAAAAGGCTCCTAATTCAAAACTAAACATGAGTTCAGTGTTCTTGACAGAACACTGGTTTCTCTTGACCATGTTGTTTTACTCTCGTACCTATCCAGATTAGATTCTCTCTTTGTGTGTGTGTGTGTGTGTGTGTGTGTGTGTGTGTGGAGAAGTTGTTCAGTCTGATCACTCCGCTGTCTACAGGTGACTCAGTTAGAAGAGCTGCTTGCTGTGAGGCATTCTGTCTTTGTGGTTGGTGGAGCTGGAACAGGAAAGAGCCAGGTATACAAACACTTAGAATTCTTAGGCAAGCTCCAATCCAGACTGCCGTGGTGCGAGTCATGCTCTTTGCACCTCTGCATGTAGATTCTGAAGACGCTGCATAGAACCTACTCGAACATGAAGCTCAAGCCCGTGTGGAGCGACATGAACCCGAAAGCCGTGACAACGGACGAGCTTTTCGGATTCCTGCATCCTGCTACACGGGAGTGGAAAGATGGTAAGCGCGTGAACGTTGTGTTGTACATGCATGTATGGAACATTTGTATTGCATCGCTCATGTGTATGTCTTTCATGTGTTTTAGGTCTCTTCTCGTCGACCATGAGAGAGCTGTCTGCTTTATCCCACGATGGCCCAAAGTGGATCGTGCTGGACGGCGACATCGATCCTATGTGGATAGAATCACTCAACACTGTCATGGATGATAACAAGGTCACTATATATATATAAAAAAAAAAGGGAGGCATGGAGGTGTGGTCTCCTCAAAGATAGCTAGCACTTATTAAATAAAATATCAAGTTGATTGGCAAATTGTATATTTTTATTGTATTGTGTGTGTGTGTGTGTGTGTGTGTGTGTGTGTGTTAGGTGCTGACCCTGGCCAGTAATGAACGCATCTCTCTAACGCCCTCTATGCGTCTGCTGTTTGAGATCAGTCATCTGAAGGCTGCCACCCCTGCAACTGTATCCCGAGCAGGAATCCTTTATGTCAACCCACAGGACCTCGGGTGGAGCTCGTGAGTGACCCCTGTTAGCCCCGCCCACTTCCCAAGTCCTAAACCAGGCATAATCGAAGGCATTTTGAACCCCTCCCACAGCACAGATAGTGTATCGCTTGGAATGAACAACAATATCATTTGTAGTCACACGTATCACTACATATGCATCGCAGGCTCTCAGTTAAACGTTCCCTTTGTCTTTCAGCTATGTGACGAGTTGGATTGACACGCGCCAGGCCCAATCAGAGCGTGCGAATCTGACCATTTTGTTTGATAAGTATGTGCCCTACTGTTTAGAGCAGGTCAGGTGCAACTTAAAGACCATCACACCTTTACCTGAGACAAGCATGGTGGAGGTACAGCGAAACTATTCACCATTTATTTACATATTCCTTTACATTAGAATAGAAGCAAAATCAGATATTTGTGTGTGTGTGTGTGTGTGTGTGTTTCTATGTGCACCACAGACACTGTGTTGCCTGCTGGACTGCTTGTTAACGGATGAGAACACTCCCGCCGACTCTCCTCGGGAACTCTATGAGATCTACTTTGTGTTCGCCTGTGTGTGGGCATTTGGAGGAGCTCTCTTTCAGGACCACGTGAGCATGAAAAGTCAAAGCGTTAGGAGTAGCATAAATGTTCATTCCCATTTATGAAATCAAAGAGAATCCAACCGTTCATCCAACCAGCCATTAGTCTGAATTTGTAGGAATGTCTCATGAACGCGAGCTTACCATTTGATGCCTGTTTGCAGGTAGAACGAGCCTGATTGACACGTATTGAACCATTTCTTTTGGAATGGACCTGTATTTGTTTGTATAATGCAACTAGTTCTTACTGATGAGGAAAGAAATATTTTTTTGTGTCCAAATGTCCAAAAACGTTATCGTAAAAATACTTTTAAATAGGCTTATGCATAAATGCTTTTTAATTGAGAGACAAGTGTTTCTCATGAACAATAAATCAGGGTGAAGCTGTCAAATGTCTTTTAAAATTGCATGACGATTTGAATTCACGCATCTGTCCATTTTATCCCTCCGAAATATAGAGCATTTTATCATAAAGGGATAATTGTATTGATAATAAATGAATTTTATATAGCCTGTAATTTCATACTGGAAAGATTATACTATTTATTAAGGTGAGGCAGTATCATACTCTTGTGACGCACTTCGTTGTTTTAGAAAAATTTTGTTCACCTAAACATCTGCCATCTTCAACCTATTTCACACAGGAATTGCTGATAGTTGGGCAAACTATATATGCTCACTACATCAGGTGTAACAGTTTCTTTTTGACCGCATACCGTATATAGAGCACTATTTGCCCAATAGAATACTGTTTTAGTGTGAGTCTGATGATCTTTTCATCATTCAATAATGTCATGTAGCCTAATAATGTGGTTTTTACCACTTTCATTTGTCTGCTTCTTTGAGATAAGGTTTAAAAAATTGGTACATTTTAATTGAAAAATGTCTCTACATTTCACACACACACACAAACGCACGCCCCCTCCCACCCCCGTCTCTCTCTCTTTTTTTTTCCCCTTTTTTCTCCATCTCTGTCTCTTAGCTTAGAGATTATCGTGGAGAGTTCAGCCGTTGGTGGAATAAGGAGATGCGGGCGGTGAAGTTCCCTTCTCAGGGAACTGTATTTGATTACTACGTCGACCCCAACACGAAGAAATTCACTCCCTGGAGCGATCGCACACCTCCGTATGAGCTGGAGCCTGATGTCCCACTGCAGGTATTACCCACATATACACACACAGTAAGTCATAACTACATGGCAAAGCTCTCAATACTGCCAGTCTGGTGTGTGGTCTTTGCTGGGTATGAAGCACTTCGTTTCAGCGTGACATGATAAACAGTAAGTGGCTGTCAGGATCAGTGGCTTTGCTCAATGAATCTGAACAGTAAAATACATGTGGATACATTTCACTCTGTAGTCTTGAGCTAACGTGAGCGTGTTTGCGTGCGCTCAGATGGTGCTGGTTCACTCGGCGGAGACGACCTGCCTGGCGTACTTTGTGGAGCTCCTCTTGGAGAAAGGCAAGCCGGTGATGCTGGTGGGGAACGCAGGTGTGGGCAAGACCGTCCTCGTATGGGACACCATCTCCAAACACAGGGATGAGTACATGGTGGCCAAAGTACCCTTTAATTATTACACCACGTCAGCCATGCTGCAACGTAAGCAGAGACACAAGCACCTGCTAGTCTTCTACCATACACACTGGACAAATTTAAATTAAAATATTAATGCATTAAATTAAAGCATTAAAGCTTTTTGCATGCACACACACACACACGTGTGCACATAAAAAAAAAAAAAAACAGCAATTGTGTATGTAACACCCAGCTTGGTGTATTCTGTGTCATGGGGCAGGTGTTTTGGAAAAGCCTCTGGAGAAGAGGGCAGGAAGGAACTTTGCTCCTCCCGGCACTAAGAAGCTGATCTACTTTATTGATGATCTAAACATGCCGGAGGTGGACGCCTACGGAACAGTTCAGCCACACACACTCATCAGACAACACCTGGATTACTCTCATTGGTGTGTATGTCTGTGTGTGTGTGTCTGTGTGTGTGTGTGTGTCTGTGCGCATGCAAAAAGCTTTAATGCTTTCATTTAATGCATTGATGTTTTAATTTAAATTATGGGCGCGCGGTGGTTTAGTGGTTAGCACGTGCGCCTCACACCTCCAGGTTCAACTTCTGGGGTTCGATTCCCGCCATGGCCCTGTGTGTGTGGAGTTTGCATGTTCTCCCCGTGCTGCGGGGGTTTCCTCCGGGTACTCCGGTTTCCTCCCCCAGTCCAGAGACATGCATGGTAGGCTGATTGGCATGTCCAAAGGGACCGTAGTGTATGAATGGGTGTGTGAATGTGTATGTGATTGTGCCCTGCAATGGATTGGCACCCTGTCCAGGGTGTACCCCGCCTTGTGCCCCATGCTCCCTGGGATAGGCTCCAGGTTCCCCGTGACCCTGAAAAGGATAAGCGGTATAGAAGATGGGTGGATGGATGGATTATTTACATATGAATATATAAACAGTACTATAAATAATCTTTTTTGTCTAGATGGTTACATTCAGGGTTAAAGATATGTTTTAGTTTTTTTTACATGATACATAACAAGAATGAGTGCAATCCCTAAAGGTATTCATCAGTAATGGAGGTTTGATCTGTCGTAAATAATAATCAAGATTACTTTGCTGTGTGTTTTCAGGTATGATCGCCAGAGACTGTTGCTGAAGGAGATTCATAATTGTCAGTACATCACCTGTATGAACCCAACAGGTGGAAGCTTCTCCGTCAACCCTCGGCTACAGGTAACACCCATAGGAGCTACATTTGCTGAACAGCACACCCCGAGTGTTTTCTTTCTTATTTTAAAAAAGAAAGTGTTCTGTTTAAAGAGCGCTGTAACAATTGTTTCTCTCTTTCTCTACATTTCTTCCCACCCCCTCCCACCCTCCATATAGAGGCATTTCTCGGTTTTTGCAGTACATTTCCCAGGTGCCGAGGCTCTGAGTACTATCTACAGCAGCATTCTGTCTGGTCACTTCCAGCAGGGGGGCTTCAGCTACGGAGTGAGCCGCTCGGTGGGCGCGCTCGTCCAGGCCTCCATCTGCCTTCACCAGAAAATGACTCAGAACTTCCTGCCTACTGCCATCCGCTTTCACTACATCTTCAACCTAAGGGACATCTCCAACATCTTCCAGGTGTGTGTGTGTGTGTGTTTGTGTAAGAGAACTTGCTTATATGTGCATCCTGTATTTAGACTTACTGTTGTTGTTTTTTGTATTAAAATGTATTAAATCGTATCCATATTTAAATGTATATTTTTAGGACACCCAAAATCTCTTTATGTACTTCAGAGGTGTGTGTGCACAGTGGGTATCAATAAAAGACAGAAGGAATGGAACAGGGACTAGAGTGACTATAAAATAATCTCCATAGGACATTTTATTTCCATTGGGTCATGCAATGGAGACTGACACGGAAGCAAGTGCAGGTATGGCAGTTTAATCAAACAACAAGAAGTCCAAAGGATAAGGCAGAAGACAATAATTATGAACATGCAGAGGTCAGGCGATCAGGCGAACAGCACAAACAGGGCAAGGCAAAGAGACGGAATCGTAAACTCCGTCTCTTTGCCCTTCGCAAAGACTAAGCGTTTGAACAGTCTCTTATATGTGTGGTGTGATTGTGAGTGTATAGTAGATGTAGGAGTGCGTGATTAGAATGAAGGTGTGTTCTGGGAATTGCGGTCCATGACGGCCATGTTTGTAGGCCGCAGTGCAGGATGGGAAGTGTAGTCACTGGTTCGATGTGATATGACACATTGGAGAATCCGTGCTAAATAAATACCTTTCAAAATTATGTTTTCTTAAAAAAAGAACATTTAGCATAGTTCTATTTTCCTTGAAGTTAAAATTAAATAATAAAAATGGGTATAGAAATGCATAGTGAGCATAGTGAGAAGGGAAAATCAGGGCAATATTTTTCTCCTTTTTCCTGCTAGCGGCTGCATTCTGGACAAACTGTAATTGAGAGACTTTATATATACAGACAAGGAGAGATTTGGAGTAATGTATTGTGTGTGTGTGTGTGTGTAGGGGATTCTTTTTGCCCAGCCTGAGACAGTGCGATACCCCATCGAGCTGGTGCACCTCTGGCTGCATGAGTGTTCTCGTGTGTACTCTGATAAACTGATGGAGGAGAAGGATGTTGAGCTTTTCAGTAAGATCCTGTTGGACACTGGCAAAAGATATTTTGAGGTGAGAGGGACACTTCAATATTACATATCGCAATATGATGTCACAAATCAGGGTTATTAAAGCTAAATGCACCGTTTGAGTGTAGGTTGTTAATGGCAAAATGTATTAGGTGAATGTTAATGTAATGTTCTTTTGAAACATAAGTAAGTAAAAATAAATCACTAGAATGTTGAGAAATTTGAACTTGAGTTTGTTTCTTACTCGATGTTGATTCAGTTTCGTATTTGACCTGCGTGTCTGGCTTTGGTTCATGTATGTTATGTCTTATTGCCACTGACAATCATTTCTTTTTTTCACACTCTTGTTCAGATTATCATCGGACTTAATGCAAGTCTCTCTCTCTCTCTTTCTGCAGGGAATAGATGAGTCAATCTTTATCCACCAGCCTCTGATCTATTCGCACTTTGCCCACGGTGTTGGGGAGCCTCGTTACTCGCAGGTCAGTGACTGGGAGAAGCTGCAGAAAACATTGACTGATGCACTGGAGCACTACAACGAGCTGCATGCCAACATGAACCTGGTGCTGTTTGAGGAGGCCATGCAGCACATGTAAGTGTTCATGTATCTATCCATCAGTCCCTCTGTATATCCATCCTTCCATCCATTTATCTGCCCATTCATCCATGTATATTTGTTTATCTATTCATGTCAATGTATATCCATCAATCCATGGTAATATGCCCATTCATTCATTCATTCATCCAACCATCCATCTATTTCTGTGTATAGTTGTCTATGGATTCATGCCAATCTATCACCTGTACACCCATCCATTCATAGATCCATGTATCCATCCATCCCTCTGTATATGTATCAATCCGTAAAGCTATGTGCCCATTCGTTCATTCATCCATTCATGTATTCATCCATCCATTCATTTATTCATTCAGTAAAGCAATTATTGATTATCTATCTATTCATCCATCCATTCATCTGCATACCTCTATTTATCTGTTTGTGTATTTATACAATCATCCATTCATTTGTCCATTCGGGCCCTCACGGCCAGACTGTGTAACAGCTTCATCCCCCAAGCAATCAGACTCCTCGATACTCGGAGACTTGACTGACACACACACACACATACATACACTCTCTCTGAACTGAACACCATCCCACTCCCGTTGCAATATTTGCACATTCCTGCATTGACTCTGTTGCATTTTTTCTGCTACTGTACTTATAAAAAAATAGTATTTAATTTCGTGACACTATTATACACTTTACCTGGCTGCTACTGCAATATCTGCTATGTCCATATGGTATAAGCTTTATCTGCTGAAGACTAAGTCATACAATGTTATGTTTACATTTATACTATTTTTAAATGATATTGTTACTCTAACTGCACTATCTCTTATATCGAACACGTCCACACTAGATCTGTGTACTGTTCAGCGCTACACTGAATCTCACTGTGCCTACTGTCCTGTTTTAGTAGTTACTGTACTGTCCTGTGTTGTTTGCACATGTTTGTGCACTTCATGTTAAAATGTGTAGGTTTTATTTAGTTCTGTGTCTCATGTAGTTAGTTTGGGGTTTTATGTTGCACCATGGTCCTGGAGGAATGTTGTTTCGTTTCACTGTGTACTGTACCAACTGTATATAGTTGAAATGACAATAAAGCCACTTGAACTTGTGTGTGTTTAGATGTAGGATCAGCCGTATTCTGGAGTCTCCAGTGGGAAATGCGCTGCTTATTGGAGTAGGTGGCAGTGGGAAACAGAGTTTATGTCACCTGGCTGCCTTCCTCAGCATGCTTGAGGTCTTTCAGATCACCTTGCGCAAAGGCTATGGCATTGGGGACCTGAGGGTAACACACACACTCACACACACATTATACTCTTCAGTCTCACTTCACTCTCTCACTGTCTCTCTCTCTTTCTGCAGAGTGATATAGCTGCTCTCTACATTAAGGTGGGGGTCAAGAACATTGGCACAGTTTTCCTGCACACGGATGCTCAGATTCCCGACGAACGTTTCTTAGTGCTGATCAATGACATGCTCGCATCTGGTATCTTGAACCATATGAACTACATCTAATACTGAAATGGCTTAATCAATAGACACAGACATACACACAATATAAATATAGTTAATGTAGGTATACATTTGTATGTGAAGGGGACATCCCGGACCTGTTCACCGAGGAGGAGGTAGATATGATTGTGGCGTCAATCCGTCTGGAACTCCGAGGCCTCGGCATGCTGGACACCCGAGAGAACTGCTGGAACTTTTTCATCGACCGTATACGCAGACAGCTGAAGGTCGAGAGAAAAATAGCTTAAGAATGCTTTCCGTTCTCAAACGGATTTATTTTGCTTTTTTATGAAGAAACAACAAATGTGTACACGATTAAAGTATTTAAGGTCATTTTTAAACCGCTGACGCTTGGTTGGTGATTCCAGGTGGTCCTGTGTTTCTCACCGGTGGGTTTCACTCTGCGCACACGAGCGCGAAAGTTTCCAGCTCTGGTGAACTGCACAGCCATTGACTGGTTCCATCCTTGGCCCCAGCATGCATTGCAATCTGTCAGCAGAACCTTCATTAGTAACATCCAAGGCCTTGAGGTGAGTAAGAGAGATTGAGAGAGAGGAAAGAGGAAAATTCTTCGGCACATATAGGTGCATCTCAAAAAATTTGAATATCGTGGAAAAGTTCATTTTTTTCCATAATTTAATTCAAAAAGTGGAACGTTTATATTTTCTAGATTCATTACACATAAAGTGAAATATTTCAAGCCTTTTTTTGTTTTAATCTTGATTATTATGGCTTACAGCTCATGGAAATCAAAAATCCAGTATCTCAAAATATTAGAATAAAGAATTTATAATACAGAAATGTCGACGTGAGAAGAGCTCTAATCAGCTAATTAACTCAAAACACCTGCAAAGGTTTCCTGAGTCTTTATTCTCTCAGTCTGGTTCAGTACACAACCACAATCATGGGGAAGAGGAAAGTAAATGTTGCATTTCATTTGGAAATCAAGGTCCCAGAGTCTGGAGGAAGAGTGGAGAGGAACAGAATCCAAGCTGCTTGCAGTCCTGTGTGAAGTTTCCACAGTCAGCGATGATTTGGGTGCCACGTCATCTGCTGGTGTTGGTCCACTGTGTTTTCTCAAGTCGAGAGTCAATGCAGCGTCTACCAGGAGATATTAGAGCACTCTATGCTTCCTTCTGCTGACGAGCTTTATGGAGATGCTGATTTCCTTTTCCAGCAGGACTTGGCACCTGCTCACAGTGACAAAACTACCAGTAACTGGTTTGCTGAGCATGGTGTTACTGTGCTTGATTGGCCAGACGACTCGCCTGATCTGAACCCCATAGAGAATCTATGAGAGACACCAGACCCAACAATACAGACGAGCTGAAGGCCGCTATCAAAGCAACCTGCGCTTCCAGAACAAACACCTCAGCAGTGCCACAGTCTGATTGCCTCCATGCCACGCCGCATTGATGCAGTAATTCATACAAAAAAGCTCTGACCAAGCATTGAGTACATAAATGAACATACTTTTCAGAAGGTCGACATTTCTGTATGATAAATTCTTTATTCTAATATTTTAAGATACTGGATTTTTGATGTCCATGAGCTGTAAACCATAATCATCAAGATTAAAACAAAACAAAAAAGGCTTGAAATATTTCACTTTATGTGTAATGAATCTAGAATATATGACAGTTTTTTTTAAAAAAACGTTTAAAAATTAAATTACGGAACAAATCAAACATTTCCACGATATTCGAATTTTCTGAGATGCACCTGTATATTATGTGCAGTGTACTGATCATACTCATGACTTTACACCTCTTGAAATGTTTAGCCTGCAGTGAAGGTGTCTATCAGCGAGTTCATCTCATATGCACACACGATCGTTAACGAAGTTAGCATGAAGTACCAGCAGAACGAGAAACACTTCAACTACACCACACCGAAGAGCTTCCTAGAGTTCATGAAGTTATACAGCAACCTGCTGGCAACGAAAAGGAGTGAACTGACTCAGAAGATGGAGCGTCTGGAGAACGGCCTGCAGAAACTTCTAAGCACGGCCTCCCAGGTGACGTTGACATTCTCATGCATTTATGTATTATTGTTGTTTTGGAATCCATGCCTCCATTTGAACTTAAGTTGTAGAACATCCGCACCCAATCACTCATATTTGCAAAGGCACGAGTTATCGGTGTATTAAGTAAGATAGAGCTTTATTAATGTGCATAGTTCCACTGTGCATTATATAATTGAAGCATTGCTGTGTATGATGATCAATTGTTTGTTTGTTCTTCTCTATTTCTCTTTTTCTTTCTCTCAGGTGGAGGATCTGAAGGCTAAGCTAGCGCTGCAGGAAGTGGAGCTGCATCACAGGAACAGCGACACAGAGGCCCTTATTGCTATAATAGGCCAGCAGACGGACAAGCTGAACCAGGAGAAGAGTGTCGCTGATGCAGAGGAGCAGAGGGTGAGGCACACATACTGTAAACAGTACAAGTAAAGTATGCATATCAGGTAGTGTGCATTTTTGTGTGAACATCTACAGTATCTCACAAAAGTGACTACACCCCTCACATGTTTGTAAATATTTGATTATATCTTTTTATGTGACAACACTGAAGAAATGACACTTTGCTACAATGTAAAGTAGTGAGTGTACAGCTTGTGTAACAGTGTAAATTTGCCGTCCCCTCAAAATAACTCAACACACAGACATTAATGTCTAAACCGCTGGCAACAAAAGTGAGTACACCCCTAAGTGAAAATGTCCAAATTGGGCCCAAAGTGTCAATATTTTGTGTGGCCACCATTATTTTCCAGCACTGCCTTAACCCTCTTGGGCATGGAGTTCAGCAGAGCTTCACAGGTTGCCACTGGAGTCCTCTTCCACTCCTCCATGACCACATCACGGAGCTGGTGGATGTTAGAGAACTTGTGCTCCTCCACCTTCCGTTTGAGGATGCCCCACAGACGCTCAATAGGGTTTAGGTCTGGAGACATGCTTGGCCAGTCCATCGCCTTCACCCTCAGCTTCTTTAGCAAGGCGGTGGTTGTCTTGGAGGTGTGTTTGGGGTCGTTGTCATGCTGGAATACCACCCTGCGGCCCAGTCTCCGAAGGGAGGGGATCATGCTCTGCTTCAGTATGTCACAGTACATGTTGGCATTCATGCTTTCCTCAATGAACTGTATCTCCCCAGTGCAGGCAGCACTCATGCAGCCCCAGACCATGACACTCCCACCACCATGCTTGACTGTAGGCAAGACACACTTGTCTTTGTATTCCTCACCTGGTTGCCGCCACACACGCTTGACACCATCTGAACCAAATAAGTTTATCTTGGTCTCATCAGACCACAGGACATGGTTCAAGTAATCCATGTCCTTAGTCTGCTTGTCTTCAGCAAACTGTTTGCGGGCTTTCTTGTGCATCATCTTTAGAAGAGGCTTCCTTCTGGGACGACAGCCATGCAGACCAATTTGATGCAGTGTGCGGCGTATGGTCTGAGCACTGACAGGCTGAAACCCCAACCCTTCAATCTCTGCAGCAATGCTGGCAGCACTCATCCATCTATTTCCCAAAGACAACCTCTGGATATGATGCTGAACACGTGCACTCAACTTCTTTGGTCGACCATGGCGAGGCCTGTTCTGAGTGGAACCTGTCCTGTTAAACCGCTGTATGGTCTTGGCCACCGTGCTGCAGCTCAGTGTCAGGGTCTTGGCAATCTTCTTATAGCCTAGGCCATCTTTATGTAGAGCAACAATTCTTTTTTTCAGATCCTCAGAGAGTTCTTTGCCATGAGGTGCCATGTTGAACTTCCAGTGACCAGTATGAGGGAGTGTGAGAGCAATGACACCAAGTTTAACACACCTGAGACCTTGTAACACTAACAAGTCACATGACACCGGGGAGGGAAAATGGCTAATTGGGCCCAATTTGGACATTTTCACTTAGGGGTGTACTCACTTTTGTTGCCAGCGGTTTAGACATTAATGGCTGTGTGTTGAGTTATTTTGAGGAGACAGCAAATTTACACTGTTACACAAGCTGTACACTCACTACTTTACATTGTAGCAAAGTGTCATTTCTTCAGTGTTGTCACATGAAAAGATATAATCAAATATTTGATCACTCACTTTTGTGAGATACTGTGTATATATATATATATGTGTGTGTGTGTGTGTGTGTGTGTGTGCGCACGCAGGTAGCAGCGATTCAGGCTGAGGTGACGAAGCAGCAGAAGGAGACTGAACAGGACCTGGCTAAAGCCGAACCAGCCTTACAGGCAGCCAACGCTGCTCTCAACACACTCAACAGGGTGAGTGTGTGTCCGTAAGATACCGAGGAAGAGAGAGAGGAGAAAAAAGGTGCACAAGAATAGTCAGAACCCTTGTATTGTCTTTACATCTGTATTGTACACTGTGTGTGTTTGCAGCTTAATCTAACAGAGTTACGGACATTCCCAAATCCACCTGCGATCGTGACCAACGTGTTGGCGGCTGTGCTGGTGCTGCTCGCTCCGAGCGCACGTGTTCCTAAAGATCGCAGTTGGAAAGCCAGTAAAGTCATCATGAGCAAAGTGAGCAATTCCGTCTACGTACACTCCTCGCATAAAAGAGCATTCCAAGCTACAGCAGCTCGCCAGTGCAGTGTGTGTAATGCATATTATGTGTCCTCACAGGTAGATGATTTCCTGCAGGCACTGGTTAACTTTGATAAAGAGCACGTTCCCGACGCTACGGTCCGAGTGCTGAGGGACGAGTATCTGAGCGACCCAGACTTCAACCCGGAGTTTGTGCGTCTTAAGTCCTCGGCTGCAGCCGGACTGTGTGCCTGGGTTATCAACATCGTACGATTTCATGAGGTATTCCACGAGGCCACGTAAAGTTCCACCATCAACATGTTTTTCAGTAAATATATTTCCAATGAGGTTATTCACATGAAATTTTCACCAGACATCAGTATTACCTCAAGAAATCTGGAAATTTGAAGAATTCAGAACATTAAAGTCCATAAATAAAGTGGAATGACACAGCTGCAGTATCTTACAGGAAAAAAGTATTGGATACGCTAAGAAAAAGCAGTTCTCCAAGGCAAGGTAAGGCAAGGAACCAGCTGAAAATAAGTAATTATATGTCCTGTCCGTGCAAATTACTATCAGCTGGGTCAGTAAATTGATAGTCTATAGAAAGGCTTTGCATTACCAAGGTGTCACACAAGAAACATCTGATGATGGGTAAAAGCAAAGAGCTCTCCCAAAACCTTCGCAACTTTATTGTTGCAAAATATATTGATGGAATCGGATACAGACGTATTTCAAAACTTCTGAATCCTCCAATAAGCACCATTGGGGTCATTATCCGCAAGTGGAAGCAACATCACTCCGTCATCAACTGGCCATGTACAGAAGCTCCTCGCAAGATGTCTGACCAGGGAGTCAGAAGAATAGTCAGAAGAGTAGCCCAAGAGCCAAGGACCACTCGGAAAGAGCTCCAGAAACACTTGGAGACAGCAGGTGCCATCGTCACAGAGAAAACAATAGGCAATGCACTCCACTGCTCACGCTCACCCCGCAAGACTCCATTACTACAGAAAAGGCATGTCAAAGCTCGTTTAAAGTTTGCTACAACTCATTTGGACAAGCCTATGAAATACTGGGAGAGTGTAGTCTGGTCAGACGAGAGCAAAATTAAACTTTTTGGCTGTCGTACTACACGCCATGTTTGGAGAAGAAATGGCACTGCACATCACCCTATTAACACTACACCAACAGTGAAGTGTGGAGGTGAAAGCATCATGGTGTGGGGCTGTTTTTCATCACATGGTACTGGCAGACTTCATATAATTGAAGGAACGATGAATGGAGCCCTTTACCAGGAGATTTTTTAGAAGAATCTGCTGCCATTCACCAGGATGATGAAGAAGAGACGTGGGTGGAGCTTCTAGCAGGACACCGATCCAAAGCATACAGCAAAGGAAACTCTCAATTAGTTTCAGAGAGAAAAAATCAAGGTGTTAGAATGGCCCAGTCAATCACCTGACTTGAATCCAAATAAACAAGATTTAAAGACAATATGTTTAGAAGAACGGGCCAAAATCACACCTGAATACTGCGCCGATTCATTTCTTCATAAAGGAAGGATCTTCAAGCCGTCATTACAAACAAAGGCTTCTCCACTATGTATTCAATAAATTTCAGTTAGCATGTTCAATACTTTTTCCCCGTGTCATTCCGCTTTATTACACATAACTTCATTTATGGACTTTATTGTTGTGAATTCTTTAAATTTCCGGATTTCTTGAGTTAATTCTGATGTCTGGTGAAAATTTCATGTGAATAACCTCATTGGAAATATATTTACTGAAAAAAATGTTGATGCGTTCAATACTTATTTCCCCCACTGTGTGTGTGTGTGTGTGTGTGTGTGTGTGTGTGTGTGTGTATATTTATTTATGTATTTATGTATGTATTTATTTATTTATTTAAGCTCGTATGACACACAGTCACACCAAATTATAAATCTCTTCCTCCTTCTATATTTGCTAAACAAACACATTTAGTAGCAATGGACACTATTTACACTAACCTGTACCAACAAATATTTCCCAGAAGTACAAAATGATCACGTACAAACTCATTTAAAGTTTCAGTAATTTAAACTTAAATATTTAGAGTTTGAGGTATACTGCTAAAATCATGCCGTTTATGCTACAATGCTAGAATACTGCTTCAGCATTTCTGATCATAGAATTTTTATTGAAAATTTACATTTTACATAACACCCCACCCAACAACCCCAACAAACAACCACAGCCAAAACCAAAAGAAAGGGGGAAACAAAAAACAATAAACAAACAACCAGAGAAAAAACAAAAAAAACAAAAACAAAACTAACAAACATAAAAACCCAAAACAACAACAAAAAAAAAGTGGTAAGATGATCAGGAATTACAGTCTACCTCTCCTCAATCCACCAGGGTGTGTACATCATGGAAGTAGGTAATACATTGTGCCCATTTTCCCAAAAATGATTCACCCCTGCCTCTGATGTTGTACTTGATTTTTTCAAGTTTTAAAAAGAAGATTAAATCTTTAAGACTGATATAGAGGGGGGTTGTGGAGAGGTCCAAGACAACAGTATTCTGCGCCGAGCAAGTAACGATGCAAAGGCCACAACACTAGCTTCTTTATGGTTCAGAGGTTGATGCTGAGATGGAACCCCAAAGATGGCAATTAAAGGACAGACATCTAATTTGATTTTAAGAACGTCGGACATAGTTTTGAAGAAAGAGATCCAAAAGTTCTGCAATTTGGGACAGGGTGCAAACATGTGACTGAGGTTACAGGGCGAAAGTTTACATTTTTCACACATGTCAGGGACATTGGGATATATTTTAGACAGTTTACTCCTAGAGAGGTGAGCTCTATGGACCACTTTAAATTGTATGAAACTAAGTTTAGCACAGGACGTGGTGGTACGTATATTATCTAACGCTCTGCCCCAGTAATCATCCTCAAGCTCCAGGCCCAATTCCTCTTCCCAAGCACTAATCGTTTTGATATTGTGAGAATCGTCCCTGCTTCAGCATTTCTACTCTACTAGTCTACTAGTCTGCGTTAGTCATTGCTGTAAACAGTCTCTCTTAACTGTGTCTTGTGATTGTGTTGTCTCAGTGTCCTTGCTCTTCTCTCTCTCATGTGCTGCCCCCTGCAGATGTTTGTGAGTATACACACTGCAGCTCATTTTCCTTCAGAAATGCAAAATGAAAATGCCCCAGGGAAATGGTCTGATGTACCGAAAGCATATTACAATTAAGATTAGCTCATGTAGATAAACATGTGTACATGTCATTTATATACATTTTATTAGCCTGTTAACAATCACTGTCTTTTATTGAATATATATTACATTTACTATCTTGGAGATTTGTGTTCGTGTGTGTGTGTGTGTGTGTGTGTGTGTGTGTGTGTGTGTGTGTGTGTACAGGTGTTCTGTGAGGTAGAGACAAAGAGAATGTGTCTCTCTCAAGCCAGTGCTGATCTGGTTGAAGCAGCAGAAAAACTGGAGATCATCAGGAAAAAACTCACAGTAAGGCTCTGTCTGATCACCGCTTTCTCTCTCCTCTCTCTCTCTCTCCTCTCTCTCCTCTCTCTCTCTCTCTCTCTCTCTCTCTCTCTCTCTCTCTCTCTCTCTCCTTTTTTCTCTATCCCCTCTCCTCTCTCTCTCTCTCTCTCTCTCTCCCTCCCCCCCCCCTCTCCCCTTCTTCCTCTATCCTCTCTCTCCCCTCTGTCCCTCTCTCTCTCTCTCTTTCTTTCTCTTTTCCCTCTCTCTCCCTCCTCTCGCTCTGTTCTTCTCTCTCTCTCTCCCTCTCCCCCCCCCTCTCTCTCTCTCCCTCTCTCTCCTCTCTCCTCTCTTTCTCCTTCTTTCTCTATCCCCTCTCCTCTCTCTCTCTCTCTCTCTCACCCTCTCTCCCTCTCTCTCTCTCTCTCTCTCTCTCTCTCTCTCCCTCTCCCTCTCTCTCTCTCTCTCTCCCTCTCCCCCCCTCTCTCTCTCTCCCTCTCTCTCCTCTCTCCTCTCTTTCTCCTTCTTTCTCTATCCCCTCTCCTCTCTCTCTCTCTCTCTCTCACCCTCTCTCCCTCTCTCTCTCTCTCTCTCTCTCCTTCTTTCTCTATCCCCTCTCCTCTCTCTCTCTCTCTCTCTCACCCTCTCTCCCTCTCTCTCTCTCTCTCTCTCTCCTTCTTTCTCTATCCCCTCTCCTCTCTCTCTCTCTCTCTCACCCTCTCTCCCTCTCTCTCTCTCTCCTTCTTTCTCTATCCCCTCTCCTCTCTCTCTCTCTCTCACCCTCTCTCCCTCTCTCTCTCTCTCTCTCTCTCTCTCTCCTTCTTTCTCTATTCTCTCTCTCTCTCTCTCTCTCCTTCCTCTATCCTCTCTCTCTCCCTCCTCTCGCTCTGTCCTTCTCTCTCTCTCTCTCTCTCTCTCTCTCTCTCTCTCTCTCTCTGTTGCTGTCTTTGTCATTATCGCATTACAGGTCAGACTTTTTAAGACAGGGCTTGGTAAAATATAAGCGTACTTCATGATGATATGTTTGTACGTTTTAAACACTGTCTTTTAAAAATGATAAAGAAATCTTTCAGATGTGTTGGTCTCTTTTGAAAGACATCACATTGAAATGTTCTGTTTGCAAATGTGTAAGAGCCCTAACTGAAAGTGTGTGTGTGTGTGTGTGTGTGTGTGTGTGTGTGTGTGTGTGTGTGTGTGTGTGTGTGTTCGCGTGTGTTTAGGAGTTGGACAGTAGCCTGGACACACTGACTGCAGCGTTTGAAAAGGCCACCTCTGAGAAGCTGCGCTGTCAAGAGGAGGTGAATCGCACCAATAAAACCATCCAACTGGCCAACCGCCTAGTCAAGGGCCTGGAGGTGTGTGTGTGTGTGTGTGTGTGTGTGTGTGTGTGTGTGTGTGTGTGTACATGGACTGTGTGTTGCATAACGGAATACACTATTTGGACATGCATTATAATTTTTTTTTCAGTGTGGACCTATATATTGATGTTGCAATGAGTAGCGTGTGTGTGTACTCTCCTCCACCTCTGTGTGTGTGTGTGTGTGTGTGTGTGTGTGTGTGTGTGTGTGTTTCAGTCAGAGAACGTCCGCTGGGCACACTCTGTAGCTCAGTACCGGGAGCAGGAAGCGACTCTCTGTGGAGATGTTCTCCTCACGGCAGCCTTCATCTCCTATGCTGGTTCCTTTTCCAAAAGATACAGACACGAGCTTGTGCACAGCCTCTGGATGCCGTACCTACGTGCACAGAAGGTGTGTGTCTGCGTAGTCCATCGTCCCAGTAGTTAACACCGTTCTTTATGAATGTAGGAACAGTGACTGGTCGTATGAAGATTAGGTATGGGAAGTGTAAAACTTTGATACGATCACTGTTCGAGTTGTTAAAGTGATGAGAACACTGTTGCTTGGCAACTAGCAAGTATGGGCGCATTCAAAAAGCAGTGTTACATCTTTCTTTTAATAATATCCTCTTATGTGCTTTCTGTCTCCGTCAGGTTACTGTTCCTATGACCGAGGGTCTGGATCCTATCTCCATGCTAACAGATGATGCTACGGTGGCAAAGTGGAACAATGAGGGCTTGCCCGGTGATGAGATGTCTACCCAGAATGCAACCATCCTGTTGAACTGCGAGAGGTGGCCTCTGCTCATTGACCCTCAACTGCAGGGCATCAAGTGGCTCAAGAGTCGCTACGGCAGCAGCCTCTGGGTTGTTAATTTGGGGCAGAAGGGGTGAGTGGGTGTGGCCAGGAGGGAAATCGTTATGATAGCATGCAAGGACGGTTATGCATTTCTGAATTCATGCCCACTTGTGTGTGTGTGTGTGTGTAGGTACGTTGATGTAATCGAGCAGGCAGTAGTAACAGGAGAACCTGTATTGATCGAGAACCTAGAGGAGACTATTGACCCAATCATTGATCCATTGCTGGGTCGCCACACCATTAAAAAGGGCAGGTGAGGGATTACACACACACACACACACACACACACACACACACACACTGCAGCTCACATATCACCACACATAGGGTCGTGCACAGGCTGTCTGAGGGGCGGGGTGAAAAAAATATAAACCGCACCTCCTGCACACAGTAGGGTCCCTAGAGGGCACATTTTCTCGCACATAGTGGCACCTAGATGTCACTTGATGTGATTTTCTCACACGCAGGTGAGTCTATAGGGTTCTGCATCTCGCTATCTCGACTGCAAGGGCACCCTCTGGTACTTCATCATGTTTTCGCACATGCAGCGGGGTGTTTTTTAAAAAAAATAAATAAATAAATTTCCCTTTGTGAAGGGCAGCCAATTTAAGAGACACTGCCAAGAGCTGAACACTAGCATCGACGCTGTACGGAAAGTCTTGACGGTGTCGAACAAGCTGAGCACGTTTCTCAAACTCGAAGGAAAAACTCTTATCTGGTGAGCAGGGTCGTCTCGCCTTTGCTGAGAAGCTTAAACGTGACGCTCCCTTCAAATTTCTCCGAAAGCAAAGTACCAAACGAGACGACGAGTCTTCTAAATGAGACGGCACCGATACGCTGTTTACCCTGACCACTCACTCGGGAATTATTCATTTATTTATTTTGTCGCATCTGGAATAACAGTGTAGCGCATGTCCAGTATCACGGTGTACTGTTTCCACATGGCTTCTCATCACTATAATAAACAACCTTCTGCTCGACTGCAGCACTTTCTCTGTCTTGCACTCTCTGTAGGTATATAAAGGTGGGGGATAAGGAGTGTATGTTCCACCCTAAGTTCCGGCTCATTCTGCATACTAAAATGGCCAACCCGCACTATAAGCCGGAGATCCAGGCTCAGACCACGCTTATTAACTTCACCGTGACTCGGGATGGCCTGGAGGACCAGCTCCTCGCCGAGGTCGTAAACCTGGAAAGACCTGACCTCGAGCACCTCAAGGTGTGTGGACGAATGCGTGTTTAGCCGTTTTCTCAAGCGTCCAAGTAACCTGCGTGTCTTGCGTTTGCAGTCCGAGTTGACGAAGCAGCAGAACACGTTTAAAATCGAGCTGAAGCAGCTGGAGGACGAGCTGCTGACCCGACTCTCCGCCGCTGAAAGTAACTTCCTGGGCGACAACATGCTGGTGGAGAAACTGGAAAGCACCAAACACACGGCCGCCGAGATCGAGATGAAGGTGCTTTTAATAATGTGTAACCCAGTTCACTGTATTTCTAAAGGTCTTTTGCTGGTACTTTATTGTGCATTGTGCTGATTTGTGAGCTTCTCCCAAGAACGCTAGGCGGAACATACATGCTCACACACACACACTCGCACGCTTAATCACACCTAAGGGCGATTTAGAGTTGCCATTGCTTGCAAAATGTTATCAAACCCCTATGAACACCTTCAGCCTCTTAGTAGCAGCTCATTTGTATAGGTTTGAGTCGTACGAGTGTTTAGTGCTCCACTGTGTGTGCGTCGTGCAGGTGTTAGAGGCGAAGGTCAATGAGGTGAAGATAAATGAAGCTCGTGAGCACTACAGACCCGTGGCAGTACGAGCATCTCTCCTCTACTTTATCATCAACGACCTCAACAAGATCAACCCCATGTATCAGTTCTCCCTGAAGGTCTGTCCTCCTGCGCTCGTGTGTGTGTGTGTGTGTGTGTGTGTGTGTGTGTGTGTGTTTATCGCAATGAATAAATATAGAATTTCTTATCCTATTTTACGCGCTATTAAACAGGCCATACAGGATTTCGCAGCATTTTCTTTCTCATTGTTGCGGCCAAAAGAAGCTTGATTTTTTTTTTTTTTTTTTTTTTGCAGGAAACTACTTGAATTGGCGAAATTGTAATCGCGCGGTCTCTCGCGGCGATGTTTGTTGGTAAATGAGACCTTTTTCGCTGTACTCGTATTCCACGACGTCACATGACGCGTCTTGGCCCAAACGCGCAGAAAATCGACAGCGATTTTGAAAAATTGCAAGCACCCCCGAATACTGCACAGTTCGCTTGACTTGACTGCATCCGTTTCCGTGATGGCGGAGACTTGGAGGGAGCGTTTAAAGTGAACATCCGGTGAAAATAAAAAATCGAATTCACCCTGATTGTACTCGACGAGCTGTATGGACACACATTATTGTCTGACGTCTGCTTATTTTGTTTCATTATTCTCGCCTGACGTAGCTAAATAAAATAATATTGATCTCAGCCCAAATGTTCCGTATAAACACGCACAAATGTTTAGAATTGTGTAAATTGTATTAATCCTGTTCTTTAAAAAAAAAAAATAAATAAACAATGTGGTAAATTAGCCACCCAGCTGGATTCAATGTTCATTCATAGCGACTAAGGCTGTCCAAGACGGCTGGCGTTATAACGTTACAGCGTTCAGCTACACGGTAAACTCGGTTAACGTGCTAAATTATATCTGCGCTATATAATTGTAGAAATTCGACGCGGATCCAGGCAGATATTTACAGAATCCGAATAGAGCGCGACAGATCTTTAGTTCCTCATTTAGCTAAATTCACTCTCTAGCCCTGTAACCATTATTTCTTGCTTGCGTTTGTGGTACTGAGCACGACGCTTTCTTTAAGATGCCCCCGTTTGTGTTTCCTGTCCGCAGGCGTTCGACGTGGTTTTCCGCAAGGCGGTGCGGAACGCCGAGGCGTGCGCCGACGTTAAGACTCGCGTTAGCACGCTCATCGACTGCATCACCTTCTCCACCTTTAACTACATCAACAGAGGCCTGTTCGAGAGAGACAAGCTCACGTTTACAGCTCAGCTCACGTTTCAGGTAGCACACGTGCCTATGCCTCTCTGCTAAAGATGAGTGAAAGATTAAAACAAAAAATGACCGTATCAGTGGGATTCATGGTTTGAGGGTGTGAATGCGAAGAGCACGGAGATCGCAGTCTATCGGCTCGCTAAGGGCTCCGTCGTCGCTGCCTTCCCGTGGTGTAAGAAGCGTGTTTAGGTGCTGAGGAGAACACGATGTAGGATACTTCTAATGCGTTAACGAGGGACACACTGACCCGTCTATTTTCCAACATATCCAAATGCCTGCTACACATCTGTCTCAAATGTTTATACAGAGGAGTGAAAACCATGACGTTCATGCGTGTGAAAGCCGTGTTTGTGTTCGCATGTGCCGCCCAGTTGTTACTGATGAATAAGGAGATCGATATGCGAGAGCTGGATTTCCTCTTGCGCTTCAATATTGACCACAGTTACATCAGTCCTGTTGACTTCCTCTCCAACTCTGCTTGGAGCGCCATTAAGGTACTACACTTCGATTCAATTCGCTTTGAATGAATGAATGCCTTTTATTGTCACTATACATATGTACGATGAAATTAAGAGACACTCCTTTTTGTTCCGTGCAAACATGTACATTCAATACACAAGAAGAATAAACAGATAAATAAACAAGATAAGTAAACAAGATCTGCAAGATAGATATTGGGGTGGATGGGGGAGGTACTATGAAATGCACAGTTTTGAGACACTATATACATATGCTGTGGACTCAGTACATGTGTTTGTTTATCATGGTAATAGCTTTCGGGAAGAAACTATTCTTAAATCTACTAGTCCTTGTTCTGATGCACCTGTAACGTCTCCCTGAGGGCGACAGATTGAACAGATCAAAGCCAGGGTGAGAACTGTCCTTAATTTTGGTTTTTCCTCTGCTGAGGCAACGGGAAGTGTAAATATCCGTCAGGGAGGGGCGAGGGCAGCCAGTGATTAGTTTAACGCTTTGTTTAACGCTTTTAACAATGCACGTTGTGTCAAAGCAGCTTTACAGAAACATACAAACACTGGATACGGATTTTACGTGTGTGGATTTATCTCTATTGAGCAAGCTGGTGCTGATGGTGGTGAGGAAAAACTCCCTAAGATGATATGAGGAAGAATCCTCGAGAGGAAGCAGACTCAGAACGGAACCCGTATTCATCGGGGTAACAACGGATACGACGTGTAAAAGAAAGTTCATTATAGTTTTACATGACGTCTGTTTGTTGAACTACTACACTGTTCGCTAAGGAGACCTGAGTGCAAAATTGTACGTGGTAATTGCAGTCCCAAGACCATCGCAGCTACCGTAGTCCCAGAGACTACAGCGAGAACGTCCATGTGGAATTGAGGTCCAGAAACTTCACAATTCCAGCTGGTCATATCACCCTCAGGTTAAAGGACGATTAGTAACCAGACTGACCAGATGCAGTGTTCAGACATCTTTTTCAGACACGTGTTGATTTACTCTGTATTTCCACACACCACAGTACAAGCACTGTCTAGGCTATGAGCGGGTAAGAGGATATACTCCCGGTGTCAAAGCTGCTTTGTTAGTTGTATCGAGAGCCGAGTTTTCCGCACACGGTGCGGTGATGTAACGCAAAAACATAAGGAAGATGAGTATTACCCCCCAAATCTTCCCCCTGAAAACAGTGACGAAATATATCCCGGATTATTTACGCAGCATGACGTGGTTAGGTTGTGTACACGATGCGCTTCACAGTGGGGTAAATCCGCTTGTCGCGTTTAATACTCTGTAACGATCAGAACAAAGCTCAGTGTTTGTTCGTGTCTGTCTTTCCGCAGACGATGAGTTTCACAGACGAGTTCCGGGGGCTCGACCGAGACGTCGAGGGCTCTCCTAAACGCTGGAAGAAGGTGGTGGAGTCTGAGTGTCCTGAAAAAGAGAAGCTCCCACAGGAGTGGAAGAGCAAGAGCTCGCTCCAGAAGCTCATCCTCATGCGGGCTCTCCGGCCTGACCGCATGACCTATGCTCTCAGGTGTGTACGCGATATCCGTGCATAACTGGAGGGGGGATTTACACTCTTTTTTTTTTTATACGTGTAGTATTGGAAATGTGTGTGTGTGTGTGTGTGCAGGAACTTTGTAGAGGAGAAGTTGGGTGTGCAGTACACTGAGAGCAGGAAGATGGAGTTCGCAAGGTCGTTTAAGGAAAGTGGTCCGGCCTCTCCTGTGTTCTTCATCCTGTCACCTGGAGTCGACCCGCTGAAAGACGTGGAGTCTCTCGGTAAAGCTGCGTGCGTGCGCTACCCTCTCCTCCCCGCTGTCTCATTTCCGCTGTAAAATAATACGTGAGTCACGGTACTCTGCCGCTCTCTGATCGTGTGCGTGTGTGTGTGTGAGAAGGTAAGAAGCTCGGCTTCACTATAGACCTCGGGAAGCTGCATAACGTCTCTCTCGGCCAAGGCCAGGAGGCTGTAGCAGAGCTAGCCATGGAGGAAGCTTCCCAAGAAGGTCACTGGGTTATACTACAGGTGACGTGCCTGGACATCCAAATGTTTGTGTCTTTTACACGCATGCTTATTAATACTTCAACACCAGCAGCTCCAAATCTATCCCCACATCCCCGATCACGCGTGTTCGTATTCCGTGCTCGTCTTAGAACATCCACCTGGTTGCAAAGTGGCTAGGAAGTCTGGAGAAGCTTCTGGAACGATGCTGCGAGAGCAGTCACCCGGACTACCGAGTGTTTATGAGCGCAGAGCCAGCGGCCAGCCCTCAGGAGCACATAATTCCTCAAGGAATTCTGGAAAATTCCATTAAGATCACCAACGAGCCTCCGACCGGAATGCTCGCTAACCTGCATGCAGCACTGGACAATTTTGACCAAGTGAGAGAGCAACAGAACATCACCTGTTACAAACAGAAATGTTTCATAATGCTACTTGTGGGTGTTAATGTGTGTGTGTGTGTGTAGGACATCCTGGACCAGTGTTCTCGTGAGCAGGAGTTTAAGACCATCCTGTTCTCCTTGTGTTATTTCCACGCGTGCGTCGCAGAGAGGAGGAAGTTCGGCCCTCAAGGCTGGAACCGCAAATATCCGTTTAACACTGGAGACCTCACAATTTCCGTGAACGTTCTCTACAACTATCTGGAGGCCAACTCTCAGGTGTGTGTGTGTGTGATTGATGTACTGTAGACTATTTGTAAACCCTCTCTATGCTGTCCATCAGTGGAAAGACACCACCACTTCTATTATTTCGGTGGTGGGGCTTTCTCAGAACAGGTGGTGTGTGTGTTCACTAGTACGAGCGTATTGCAGTGTATTATGAGGACATTACACGTACAAGTATGTTAATACGTGATTGTGTCAGTATACATACTCCTGTGTAAGACGGAGAGCATCTTTTTAAGTGTGTGTGTGTGTGTGTGTGTGTAAAACACGTTCTTTTGTTGTTGAGCACTAGGTGCCGTGGGAAGATCTGCGCTATCTCTTCGGGGAGATTATGTACGGCGGACACATCACCGACGACTGGGACAGGAGACTGTGTAGGACGTATTTGGAGGAGTACATGCAGCCCAACCAGGTACACGAAACACTCGCCCCTGTGACACTGTCGGGGTGCCAATAATTTCACAACAATTCATAGTGAAGCAGCCTCTGGAGAAAAGAACATCACCGAGTCTCCTGTAATGTTTAGATTTAACGCATTTCTAGAGAATCCTGGACATTTTCCTTTCTTAAGTTTCTGCATGTGGAGTCCTCTCTGGTTCCGTCTACAGGTTTTCGGTAGGGATCAGATCCACGTTTTGCGGTCATTATCTTTTTCAAGATCCTTCTGGAGTCGGTTGAAACCTCTTGGAAGAGGAAGAGGCTGCCAAAAATATTCTGGCACTTAGTGAACTATGTGATATGAATGAATGGGGGGGAAAAAAAAAGATCATGTATTTAAATAAAAATCGAAACATTATTTGGGGGTGTAAATAATTACGCCATGTACGTATTGAGAGAAAATGTTTTTTTTTAATGGAGTGTTTATGAGAACGATGTTCAAAATGGTGAAAGATTTGAATCATTGCCTGTAGAGTCGTTTTGTTCTGTTGAAGGGTGCCGATAATTAAGGACTGTCTCTTCACAAGTCTAAACTTATGCTCCGCCGATGTGTGAGAGCTTTAATAAACCGTTTTTTTTTGACCCACAGTTTGACAGGAAGTTGGCTTTAGCTCCTGGCTTTGTCGTTCCCTCTAACCTGGACTATGAGGGTTACCACGGCTTCATAGACGAGATGCTTCCCCACGAGAGCCCGGTGCATTATGGGCTTCACCCCAACGCTGAGATTGAGTTCCTGACGGTGACCTCCGACAGCCTGTTCCACACCCTGCTCGAACTACAGACCAGAGACTCGTCCATGGGCGAGGGAGCACCGCAGAGCACCGAGGAGAAGGTCCGCTCAAGGGCGGGGATTTAGTTAGTCCGTGTCGGATGGAGAATTCATTAGGGGATGACGACTACTGTACACGATGAAGATTACAAACGTGTGCTGCTTAGTCTGCTGCATGATCTTGCTGTAAATAATGTATCCGCGTTACAAGAAGTCAAGGCTTAATGAATGTTAATCGTAATCTCGCCATGTCCGCAAACCCAAGGTCGCAGGTCGTGGCCGCAGCTCAACAGTAGGTCACGTGATGGACAGTGAGCAATGGCACCTAGGTTGTCGTATTTCTAGAATCGGGAACTGTGGACATGAAGCAGCAGAAGAGCAGACGCTCATATAAACGAGTTCGCTGTCTCTTTGATGTTCTAGGTAAAGACGGTCTTGGATGACATTTTGGAGAAACTACCAGAGGAATACAACATGTCTGACCTCGTGTCCAAAACGGCCGAGCGCACGCCGTACATCCTGGTGTGCTTCCAGGAGTGTGAGCGCATGAACACGCTGGTCAACGAAATACGACGTTCACTAAAAGAGCTGGACCTGGGGCTAAAGGTGTGTGTGTGTGTGTGTGTGAGTTGTTTAATGTGTTTAATGTGTGCATTGTGTCTCTATGCTAGGACCTTTGTATAAGGATATAATGTGTGTGTGTGATTGTGTGTGTGTGTTTGGTAGGGTGAGTTGGCGATATCTTCAGAGATGGAGCAGCTACAGACAGCACTGTTCTTTGATAATGTTCCTGACACCTGGACTAGGCTCGCTTACCCCTCTACCTACACCCTGGCTCAGTGGTACCACACACACACACACACACACACACACACACACACACACACACACACACACACACGTTTGTCTTGCTCTACTTGTAAGGACTCTCCACTGATATTTTACATAACCATAGTATTTACAGGCATGTTCTGGTAATCGGTTATACAGTATACAACAGACCTCGCTTTTTTTTTTCGCTTTCTCACGTGAATCCCTTTGTCTAGTCCGAACCAGAGTAGAATCTCTGAGCGGTGTGTTGAAAATGGCAGGGCAGGAAAAGTTTTTTGCAGGAGTGTGTAGAAATACTGTTTTTTTTTTTTTCAAAAAATGTAATTTGTGGAGGTACAACGATGTGTTGCTGCGCTGTCGCGAGCTGGACAGTTGGACTCAGGATCTCTCTCTGCCGAGTGTCGTCTGGCTATCGGGTCTTTTCAACCCCCAGTCTTTCCTCACAGGTAACTCTCAGACACACTATATATATCCACACAATCACTTTCCATCACACACTAGAGGTACGCTGCGTAACTCTTGTGTTGTAGCTGTGATGCAGAGCTTGGCACGGAAGAACGAGTGGCCGCTCGATAAGATGACTCTAACAGTGGACGTGACAAAGAAATTCAAGGAGGAGTTTAACCAGCCGGCCAGAGAGGGTGCTTATGTCTACGGACTCTACATGGAAGGTGCGAAATACACACAACCACCCAATCAGAGCACAGACAGACTGAGTCTGACCAATCACAGTACAGGTAGAACAAAATCCTCCAATCGTAGGAGATATAAGGCAAAAGTGTCCATTCACACGACAGATAGCGCAGATAGAGCAATGTGGTCCAATCACAGGACATACAGAACAACTTTGTCCAATCACAGGACAGATTGAGCAACGTTGTTCAATTGCCAGACAATATAGAGCAACGCTGTCCAATTACAGACAGACAGCAACACTGTCCAATCATGGGACAGATGGAGCAATGTTGTCTAATTATAGGACATGCTGTCCAATCACAGGACCGAGAGAGCAACACTAAACCAACCGTAGTTTGATATTTTTAAAGGAACACTGAATCAATTCTAAAACTGATTCAATAAATTGGGTGATGCCTGAAATCTCTGACACTGAGCTGAGTGTGTATTTCATGCCCTTACGCTGGTTTCCAGGTGCACGTTGGGATATCCAGAACGGGACGATCACGGAGGCACGGCTGAAAGAACTCACCCCCAGCATGCCTGTGATCGCGGTGCGTGCCGTCCCGAACGACCGGCAGGAAACGCGCAACATCTACGAGTGTCCCGTCTACAAGACCAAACTGAGAGCAAACACCTACGTCTGGACATTTAACCTGAAAAGCAGAGAGAGACCGGCCAAGTGGGTGCTCGCGGGCGTGGCCCTCCTGCTGAGCGTGTGAGGTACGAAGCGCTGTGTAAACGCAAACTGTCGCCTGCAAAAAAGACACGACTCAAACACGGCACATTTTAACGCATTTTCTTGTTTATTTGTTTAAATAACTGCGTGTCTTTATCAACTCATAATATTCCCAATATACAGTGTAATATATAATACATACCAATATACTGCTTATATCCGAGAAAAAGAAAAAAAAAAAGAAGGAAACATTCTAATCTGACAGTGTGTTCTGCGTTGTAGAAAATACACTGGCAAACATTTAAAAACGCATTAAAAACAATTTTGTGTCAACAGCACTAGATTTAAAAAGTGACGCTGTACAGAAAAAGTTTTGCAGTGCTTGTGCAAAAAGTCGCAAAGTTGTATAGCAATCGCACTCGGGTCATGCTTTATCAAGCCTCTGGTCCAGGATCAGCTTTCGGCACGGACAGAGCTGATCTTAGACCAGTGGTTATGCTTTGAGATGTTTTGAGGCTCAGGCCTCAAAAACGAACATACAGCAGCGTTTCCACTGGAAGCTTATAAAATCATGAAGACGAGCCGTGTCCAACTCAAATCAGCGTCGCGACAGGGAATCGAGTGGGAGAAAACGATTTTGTTCAGAGTTGACAATTTGGATTCTAAAGATACATCGATAGATATACCAAGATTAAAATTATTCAATGTTGCTAAAATTAAGGTGTGTAATTTTGGGGCGTTCACCTAAACGCAACGTGACGTCCGGCGGTGACTGTGCCTTCAGTCAAGTTGCACAAGCAGCTCGAATTTCTTCATTTTCCACCTCCAGACCTACAGTAACAACCTCCTCATCACCACTGAGTCCCACCAATCATTATTCCATCAGTATTACTGAGAATAATAACTCCTGGGAAGTTTACGAGTTGGGAAGTCGTACAGTAATTACGACACCAGGTGCGTTCAAGTCACTCTGGTCGGAGCGAGATGGCGGCGTACCTTCTCTTGATTAACTACAAGAAAACTACAGCGAGGTTCTTAACTCTTCTACAAAGCGAAGGACAAAGAATGTGCATCGGGTGTGTTTCGCCTTTTTATGTTTTTAAACTGCACCTATTACGGTTTTGAAACGTGACTAATTTTGTTTTAAAGCTCTCATACAATAGATTTACATGCATCCGAGATCAAAAACACTTTAATGTGCTCATAATTTAAATCGCAGCATTACTTTTTCCCCCAGTGTCGCAAATGACTCGTTAAATGATCCGTTCTAAAGGATTCATTCGAAACTCCTCCTTTCAGAGAGCATACTCTGCTCTGATTGGTCAGATGTCCCAGTCTGTTGTGATTGGTCTAGCGCCGTCAGCGTGCCGATTAGTTTTTTGTTACACTACCAACTACGTAGGTTAGTACAGGAAGTAAGTCTGGAATCACTAACGACTCGTTTCAGCTGTTCAGAATCACACACTACATGGAAGGTAATATTTGAAAAACCATAATAGGTGCACTTTAAATAATTTATGAAGCCACCGTACACTTTATCGTTACATATTATATCGTAAATATACAGTACTGTCGTACTTTGTACAGGAAATTACCTTGTTTTATTGTCAATGAAAAAAGCAAACACATAATAACTGAAATCAGCTTCTGAGACAAGTAAACATTCGATTTCAACAAATTTACCGTCGACTACAGACGTTGCATCCATCGATTGAACCGTGCTTTCTTACTGACGCGCCGTCAACTCGGGAGTTAAAGAAAATCCAGAGTTTCCCCACTCGTAATTACGACTTTTTGATGGCGTTCACGTGCGTTCGAACTTGTAAACACGATCTTTCCGACATGACTTGAACGCACCATAAGTCTAATCTAGAGATCAAGCTAGACTGGTTAGTTAGCCGATATTAGGACCGGAAAAAAGAAAGAATGAATGAATAAATAAATAAATAAAAGTCAAGCATGAAGGCAGTCTTACTCAACTCTGAACATGGCTCATAATTTTAAAAGCTCCTTTTTGGAACTGTTATATAGTCATCATAGAAGCTACAGAAATTTCTTTCCGTGGAAATGTTTACATCATATGTTTCGTTACACGCACCCTTTTAGTAATCTACCTTCTACTTACATCTCGTGTCTAAATCTCTACTCTATAGTGGGTGGTCCCTGTTAAGACATGCATATGAGTTTACGCTGAAACCCCCGGAAGACCGTTTTCAGTGCAGCGTAGAACACGCCTCGCACTTTGCCTACACGCTGAGTAGATTACGATACACTAAAGAGACTTAACTTTGGTTAAAACATGCAGGTCAGTATTAAATGTGTTAATATACGAGTTTGGGTTTTATGCTGTATGTCAGTGAATAAAAGGACATGCAGGACAGCTCTACTGTTGCGATGGTCCTCTATTAGTTTTGCGTGTGGCTGTGATTCAGTAGATGGCAATATTGCATCGTTAGCGCCAAATGGCAGAGCTAATTTCAGATTGGTTATTATCTAGGAATCGATTATATATATATAATGTGTGTGTGTGTGTGTATGTGTGTGTGTGTGTATATATATATATATATATATGTATGTGTATATATATATATATATATATATATATATATATATATATATATATATATATATATATATATATATATATATATATATATATATATTTTTTTATATATATATATATATATATATATATATATATATATATATATATATATATATATATGCACACACACACACATATATAAAAGGAGAATTGACATGATTCAGAGACAGTTATTTATAACAGTGTGACAGAATGAAACCTTGGCGCTGACAAAAAAAAAAAAAAGTAAAGAAATTTTGTCTAGAAGGAAAGATGTATGCGCACTCCTACATAAAAGCGTATCCAGTGTTTGAGAACATTAATATAGGAATTATACTAACCTGGGTATACATTACTCTTGGAAGGCAATAAATTAAAACAAATAAATAATAAAGCATGACGACCCGAGTGAACACATGATGACGTATGCAGCTCAATTCAGTGCAGAGATGCAATACTGAGTGTACAGTGAGTAAATGTAGACGTTAATAAAGATAATGGGGAAGGTGAGGCGGGCTGTGTCCAAACCTGAGCCCTATTCACTGTACAGTGCACTGTTCTCAGGAGAAGGTCCAAGGCTGTCTTTTAAACCCACAATGCACCTTGATGGGTAGCGTGTATAAACTATGTGCGCTAGTGTCCAAGAAGTTCCCAAAATGCACTGCGTTGTTTGGTTTCACTGGAGCGAATATGGTGTTGTCTTTTACTAGTCATGTATTTGGTTCATAAAACAAGCCCAAGTCAAACAATCTATTGTGAACAGCAAGTTACCCGACATTAGGCCCCATTTATCAAGTAAATGGATTTATTCCTAAGTTGTTCGTACGAGGAAATTCTATATGCAATTTGAAAATCCACGTGTGTGTGTGTGTGTGTGTGTGTGTGTGTGTGTGTGTAAATTTACTCATAAAGGGGCAGTCACACAAAATGCAAAATCTCTTCAGACACCGTGGTGAATATGGGTGGCAACCAGATATATATTTTTTGTTGAATTTTTTCACACATCATGGCTTCTAAAGTGCTTGCACTGTTATTGTTGCGACGGCGACGAAAGCTGTGTGGTGCGACACCGCTATAATCAGTGCTTCCTCCATCTTGGATTTACCGAACAGGTCATGCCATGACGTGTCAATCTTCTATTGGTCACGTTTCTTCACGTGATGCGAGTTCACCAATCTTGAACTGTGGAACGCAGCGAAACTTCTTCGCGTGAGCTTGAGTGTCCGGTGTCCAGCATTCACCTGCATATGAATGGAAGTCAATGGAAGGAAAGGTGCAGTGTGACCGCACCTTAACGAGACTAACTAATGTAAACCTTGACACTTCTGTCTTTCAGCCTTTACCCGTCATCATTTATTTTGCGCACTTGAATTTTTACGGGTATCACTACGTGTAAATGAGCCGTATCAGGAACGTGCTTTTCGCAAAAATATTTTGTTTGGTTTGGCTTACGCAAATTTACACACAACTTTTTAAACATTTACACACAATTTTACTAAAATATTGATAAACGAGGCCCATTTTGTGTGTGTGTGTGTGTGTGTGTGTGTGTGTGTGTCTCAGGGTGGACAAATAAAAAATTTTCACAACTGTAAGCTCAAGTGTAAGCTCTGGCTTATGTTGACTGTGTGACGTTCCATGATGCCGGTTTGCTCAGTTTCGTCAGTGTTTCTGGCCTGTCATTCATACCTGCTAATTAACCCGTGTAGCTAAAACAGATACTACCTCGGTTAATGTGTGTAGTGCAGCAGGTGGTGGGATTTGGAACGAGCTGTGTGCTCTGGAGTTAGATCACTGAGGTGCGTCACATCACCGTAAACCATCTTACATTTAAACATGCAAATGAATACTTTCTGTTTTGTGAAAGTCAGTACAAAGCAGGTTTTATTTCCTCTCTTTTTTTTAAATCCTTTTTTTTGTCCCCAGGGCAGCTATGACTAGAAAATGAGTATTCCCAAACAGGAAATCTAATTTGTC